>NC_082402.1:3541858-3546909 GCF_031168955.1 Gadus macrocephalus
AACTACGTTAACTTGGACGAAACAAATGTGAAGCGAAAGAAAGTAAAACGCCCAGTACACCAAGATTTCTGCCATCAGACCTTAGATTACTTTAGATATGAATCTCAATTCAGATTTGTGAGACTGCCAGTAGGGTAAAGGACATATTAGGTACGAATTCACTTATAGTCTGGTTTTATGGATGCATTTGAAAATCACATATTTCTTCATATGATAAATGATGTACACAATGTCTCAGTTGTATCGCTGCCTACCTGTTCATCCCTTCCAAGTTCTCAGACTGCTCCTCTGAATCAACGCCTCCACGCTCAGAGTTGGACTCCTACAGGGAGACCACACGACGTCATGGATCACTGGATCCACATGTTGCATTGCATAGCACCATTTAAAGCTGCGCATGATACATATATTAGGCCTGTTCAGTCACCAGCAGCGGCAACATTTCAAATGTAGTCTTCACAGTTCCAATCTGCTGCAAATAATATTATTATACTTTGCTTTTTTATTACGTCGAAAATCAACCGCAACAGAATTGCACATGTCTACCATCAGAACACTTTTGACCAATCACAGCGACCCTCTCATAAATGTAAATGTTATTGCCCAATCAGAGCAACCCTATCATTAAGTGCGGCGTGTTGATTGGTGCTTTATAAAGTGACATTACTTTACTGCTGCTGGACCTTCCTCTCCACGAGAACCACCATCGGCCTCCCTTCTTTGGCATCTTCTCCTTCATGATGTTCTCTACTGTAGCCTGGAATGAAGCGTGCACAGACACACGCACATACGCACAGACACGCACAGACACACCGCCAACAAATGACCACAAGCATGACCAAACACAGAAAAATAAAAAAAAACTTAAAGAGGCAAACTGCAGGAGAAATTGAGATTGAACAAACGCGTGTGTCGCGTTTGTTCAATCTCAATTTCAGTGCGTCTCGGAGGGAACAAATGGTTTTAAGAAAGCAAATTCGACCAAAACAAAAACTGTTAAAAAGGGTTTTCAGGGGAGATTGGTAGAAAGAGTCCGGCAAAGGAAAAAAAAGAAATGCAAATGTTGGACTGAAATGGCTGTGTCCAATTAGGTAACACTTATCAGGTGGTTTTGCCTCACAGGGTCGACATGTTAATTAAGATTCAACCAAAAACACAAACAATACAAAGGAAAAGGTATCTCCGACCTGGGAGGAGTTTGCCCAAAAACCTTCCTGGGGGAGGGATATTTGGGACTAACATTATGTGGACCTACAGGGCTGAAGCCGACTGCACCGGTCAAACAGCTGAAAAGGTAATGTAAGGCTGAATGAATAGAACTCAGGCAGGAGAACTGCAATGGGGGGTGGATGGATGAGTGAATGAATGGAGCAGATAACGGAGGAGTCACACAGAAGGATGGAAGAGAGAGGAAGACATTGTTCAACCCAAAACCAGCGGGTGGTTGTCGTTCTAAGGAACGAGCAATAAAGTATTTTGTATTGTTGAACTATTTCGATCATGACGTTTTTGAATGGCATGTAGTCAGATGTAGTCATTATGTGGTTAAATATTTATGACATTTACCATGTAGTATTATTTTTTGTCAGAAGGGGGCATGGTGTACCTATCTAGTGTGTGTTTGGTCGTTAATGAGTGTGTGTGTGTTTGCATGTGTGTTTTTGGTCGTTGGTGGGTATGTGTGTGGGTGTGTGCGTGTGTGTATTGGTGTGTGTGTGTGTGTGTGTGTGTGTGTGTGTGTGTGTGTGTGTGTGTGTGTGTGTGTGTGTGTGTGTGTGTGTGTGTGTGTGTGTGTGTGTGTGTGTGTGTGTGTGCATGCATGTGTTTGGTCGTTGGTGAGTATGTGAGTGTGTGTGTGTGTGTGTCTAGCTCCTACCTTTGGCAGAGGTTTCTGGAAGACTTGCATAGCAAGCATCAGCGGTGCTGCTGTGTTCCAGTTATAGTACCTGAGGGAGAAAACAGGCATTAATAACCCGGCCTCCGTCAACTTTGTGACCCTTTGAGATTTCGCGAAAAACCACCAATTCAGCCTCAAATTGCGGCACTCCTCACGTTCTGAAATATAGCATGCATGCATGCATCGCAATTCTTTCTTCACTGCCCTGTCATCATCTATGCTATTTCAAATATCAACACACACACACACACACACACACACAGACACACAGACACACACACACACACACACACACACACACACACACACACACACACACACACACACACACACACACACACACACACACACACACACACATACATTAAGGTTTGGCTGGCAAGGGGTTTCCATGTGATCACATTCCATACGGTCATAAGCAGGGGTGTTTATGTGACGTGGGCGGGGTACATTAGGGGGGGTCCCCTTACTTGGAGCCGATCTTCACGACCAGGTTGGGGTCCTCGATAAGGGTGGGGGTCTCTGAAAACTGCTGGTAGGAGATAGCCTTGGCCTGGAACTGATCTAGAGGGACAAAGTCGAAGCCGACGGAAGTAGATTCAAGTTATTAGCTTAGCTTTAGATGTCCCGCCACTTCATTTGATGAACCCATTTGATGAATGACTTTTCTATGATTCTCGACCGACATTCAAGACACACAAGGTTGTGTTCCTGTATGTCAGTCAAGAGTCTTCAACAGAGTGCTCGGACTTCACTCCGCACCTTTAGTGATCTCCCTGTTCTCGCTGAGGCCCCCACACAGAGAGATGGCGATGGCGGGCAGGTCGGTCATCTGGTCGCAAGTAGCTGTCCACTCCGCTGTCCCCCCCGGAGCTGACCCACTGGGGGGACAGGCTGGCACTGCGGGGGGCCTGCTCCAGGCCGGACCTCGTGGTCCCACCGCCCTCACTGGGGATAACACAAAGGGCCGGTTAGTCACAAAACGCGTGTTTTGTGACTAACCGGCCCTTTTCTACCCCTTACCCCTTACCCCTTCCCCTTACCCCTTACCCCTTCCCCTTACCCCTTCCCCTTACCCCTTACCACTTCCCCTTACCCCTTACCCCTTCCCCTTACCCCTTACCACTTCCCCTTACCCCTTACCCCTTCCCCTTACCCCTTCCCCTTACCCCTCCCCCTTACCACTTCCCCTTACCCCTGCCCCTTACCCCTTCCCCTTACCCCTCCCCCTTACCCCTCCCCCTTACCCCTCCCCCTTACCCCTCCCCCTTACCACTTCCCTACCCTTACCCCTTCCCTCCCTTACCACTTCCCCTTACCCCTGCCCCTTACCACTTCCCCTTACCCCTGCCCCTTACCACTTCCCCTTACCCCTGCCCCTTACCCCTTCCCCTTACCCCTCCCCCTTACCCCTTCCCCTTACCCCTCCCCCTTACCACTTCCCCTTACCCCTCCCCCTTACCCCTTCCCCTTACCTCTCCCCCTTACCCCTTCCCCTTACCCCTCCCCCTTACCACTTCCCCTTACCCCTTACCCCTTCCCCTTACCCCTGCCCCTTACCCCTTCCCCTTACCACTTCCCCCTTACCCCTTCCCCTTACCCCTTCAAAACAAGGGGGAGGGGTAAGGGGAAGGGGTAAGGGGTAGAAATGGGATTGGGCCTTAGGAACATTTTTTCCCCAGGCAATCAGAGCCCGGACCTCAGTGACTGAGTGATACAGGACCGCTAGACAGTGCCCCCATGCCTCCCTCTGCATTTTGACACTATAACCATGGCCGTACTGCACAATACAATGTGTACATCTCCCTGTTTATCCAGTTTTAATTTGGCATATATTTAAAATATTTCTGATAGAAAATCGAATGTATTTTATTCCATTTTTATTCTATTGTATTTTATTTCTATTTTAAGCACAGAAACACAGAGTATGTCACTCACACATTTCAATGCACATCCTGCAAGAGTAAGTGACAAATCAAACCATTGAATCTTTGAATCTTGATGCCAATGCTTTCGCCGACGTTTTGCGTGTGCCTCTCTGTGTGTGTTTGTGTGTGTGTGTGTGTGTGTGTGTTGGTTTGCGTGTTTGATTCTTGCGGGTGTGTGTTTGTGTTTGTTTTGTACCTTTTAGGAAAATACAGCGCTGCCTTCTCGGGTTCTAGTTCCGTGATGTCATCCAGGTAGATGCCGTCGGAGCCAAGATGGCAGCTCCTTTTATCTGCATTCAGAGAACAGTTGTACACCGAGGAAGTGAATTCAAACCACAATGAGCTGTAAATGAGCTTCGGTGATTTTTGCAAAAATAAATATTCAAATCTATTTCGTGTTCTTTTCCCGGAAAAGCTAACTCTTGGCATGCTATAAGTCAACATTACTCAATTTCAAGCAGCAGTCATCCCTGCCTCCATTCTATATATCATTTCTTTAACAAGATAAAATGCAGAGTTTTGGAAGGATAATAACGATCGATTTGTTACCTTTCTTCTTGGACGGAGAATCCGTCTTTGGAAGCGGATGGGCCGTGATGATGTCCGTTTCCAACACCATGCTGGCAGCCAAGGCCGCCGCCCTTAACTCCGCCGCGCTTAACTCCGCCCCCGTCTCCGACCCCGTCTCCGCCCCCGTCTCGCTCTCCATGCCAACGCCGGGGACCACCGGCCTCTCGACAGGGACGGTTCTTCCTCCCCCTTCCTCTTCCTCTCCTGCTGTTGCCGTGGCGGTGAGCCCGCGGCCGCGGGATGGCGTTGGCGACGCGGCGGCGGCGCGGTGCATCTCGCCGTAATCGGGGGCCGCGTCCGGGGGGATGACCCGGAAGTGGGTACTGTCGGTCAACCGGATGGACATGAGGGAGCCTCCAGACAGCGGCTCGGATTGGAGCGGGAGGAAGGTCGGCTGGGGAGGGGGGGAGGGAGGGGGGGGAGGGACAGGGGAGGGAGGGAGGGGAGGAACAGGGGAGGAGGATAAACGCGTCAACCTTCTGCTCCCATTCAAACGTGCCAGGTTCAAACGGTAATGGGTATTTCTTGAGATATTTCCTCAAGCCGTCTGGAGGCATGCGGATCAAAATGTCAAATGAGAGACACTCTCAACAGTGTCACGGTTTGGTTACCGTGGCAGCCTGGGGCAGTTCCCCCCAGGCCCAGTGCATCGCTGG
>NC_082402.1:3547009-3602009 GCF_031168955.1 Gadus macrocephalus
GATGGTACACCTTTCCTCTGTACATTAACGGTTTTCACGTTGAAATATAAAGAAAAACGACTACTATTAGTGTTGGTGTATGGTATGGCTGTATAATCATCAAGGTGTTGTGGTAGCAGGTGTAGTAGTACTTATGGTCCCAGTGAAACAACGTAGATGTGCGTGTACTCGCTGATCACAGAACGCTAAATCTACAGATAAGTCAAATCAATTGTATTCCATTCTTTGTTTTGCGGTGCAGTCGGTAGTTTTGTCCTCAATTTCCTTCCCCCCCTGTCTCCAGGCCCTGAGCAGACCCCCGTTCACCAGGGAGAGACCCCCGCTGGTGTCCCTCCCCCAGCAGAAGAGGAACCGTATCGCAGTGTACCCCCCCAGCAGCTCCGTTCTGGTGAGATGTGTTATGACGCCTAAAGCCTCTGCTCGACTCTTCAGAATGACGCGCCGATGTTTTAAATCGGCCGACCAGAACCACACTCAAATCGCACTCATGAGGTCATTCGTAAAGTCCCCAATACTTTAAGGTTGTCTCCCCGACACGTCTTTCGCTTCGATTGAGGTTTGGCCCCCACTGCGCATAGTCAAAGTGCAGACTAAAGAGAGACGAGAGGGACGAGAGAGAGCGAGAGCGAGAGAGAGACAGACGAGAGAGAGCCAGACGAGAGAGAGAGAGAGACAGAGAGAGAGAGAGAGAGAGAGAGAGGCAGAGAGAGCGTGTGAGAAAGAGGGAGAGAGAGAGAGAGGCAGAGAGAGTGTGAGAGAGAGAGAGGCAGAGAGAGAGAGAGAGAGAGAGAGGCAGAGAGAGAGCGAGCAAGAGATAACAACCCCCCCCCCCCCCCCCCCCCCTTCTGCCTTGTGATACAGTTCGACACGGCAGGCTTCTCCAACAATGTGACCCTGAAGGGCTTCACCATGCACGCAGAGGTAAGAGTCCTGCTGTCACCTCCAGCCAACTCAGGACCCGTACATTAAGACCCTCTTGATGGAAAGCGCCTGTGACGATGACCTTGCCCTCCACAGGAGATTCTGGATATCAAATGCGAGGTCCCCCTGTCGGAGCTCGGGGTCCTGAGCGTGTCCACCGTCTACGGCTCCGCCCATATTCCTTCCCAGAATTCTTTGCGGCGTAGCGTCAGCCAGGCGCTGGACGGGAAGTCCCTGGCGGACGACAGTGACGTGTGGGACCCCCATGTGCAGGGGGGGCACGACAGCGGGCTGGTAAGGCCCCCCCCCCCCCCCCCTTTGTGTGTGTGTGTGTGTGTGTGTGCCTGTCTGTGTGTGTAACCCCTATTATTGCTCACACGCAGCCCACTCCATGTGACCACCATCAACACTGTGTTAAATGCAGAACAGCCTTTTGACCCACAGACGAAAGGGTCCCGGGTTCGAACACAAATCCAACGTGCTGGCAGTCATCCTTGAACAAGTTGCCCTCCCCCCGCCCCCCCCGCCCCCCCCCCCCTGCTCGTGAAGGATGCATCTAAAAACAATAATCGTTCAATGTAGCTTTGGATTAAAAACGTCAGCTAAATGAAATGACTAACGGTGCGTACTTAATGTACAAACAAACCCATCTGCACATCACGCCACCCGCGCTGCCGCGGACATTTCTCTCAATGAATCTCAAACGAACGGCGAACGAGTTCACCCGGGTAATGACACTGCTATTTTAAAAGGTGAGCAGCACTCAGCCAAACAACGTGCACAGACACGGCCTCAGCACGCCAAGCTCCTGGCCGGCCTGAGGTTCTAACAGACGAGCTGTGTTCCCTCAGCCGTTAGCACCTCCAGAAGCACTGGGAGGAGGAAGAGGAGAACAGAACACAGCCTGGGTCACATGAGAACTGGAAACACTGCTCTAGTTCTTTGCACATCGCCGCCAGCAGCACTTGAGGCAGTTGTCTAATCACCATGCACGGTTAAATATTATATATTAGCAATGGAGGAACGGCACAAGACACCACTGCTACTTAAATGGGAGTCATGCCTGTGATGTATTTGATGTTTTTATGATTGGCGGCCGTATGATGTGTATAGCCTTCTGTACGCAATTTGTGCATAATTCCCTCGTGTCAGTCTATGGTGCAGGACACTCTTAGCCAATACGAGAATAAGGTTCTTATCTCATGCTAGTGAGCTTTAAAGTCACTAATGCTTGCTGTGTGTGTGTGTGTGTGTGTGTGTGTGTGTGTGTGTGTGTGTGTGTGTGTGTGTGTGTGTGTGTGTGTGTGTGTGTGTTCGGTGTGTGTGTGTGTGTTCGGTGTGTGTGTGTGTGTGTTCGGTGTGTGTGTGTGTGTGTGTGTGTGTGTGTGTGTTCGGTGTGTGTGTGTGTGTGTGTGTTCGGTGTGTGTGTGTGTGTGTGTGTTCGGTGTGTGTGTGTGTGTGTTGTGTGTCGGTGTGTGTGTGTGTGTGTGTGGTGGGGGGGGGGGAGTAGGGCATAGGTCAGTGGAAGTAAAACCAGTTCTAGTGTGTCGTTTCCTACACCGTTCCTTAAAGACATTTTGTTCCGCTCCTCTCTCGCAGTTCATGGAAGACGAGGAGTTTGTGGACACCATCAAAGGCTTCAGCACGGTGAGGAAGGAGCACACCATGTTCACCGACACCAACCTGTGACCCCAGCCCCACCCCCCCTGGACGGAGCCTTGACCCCAACCTTGTAAACTGAACATTCTCATGATCGAGTGTGTAGCCACATGCGCTACATGCTAACCGTCGTCCTCTTTAACAACACAGATGTAATAAACGTTCTAAAACAGTGTTTCCCAACATGGGGTGGGGGACCCCAGTTGGGGTCGCCTGCTATGTATATGGGGGTAACACCGACTTGTGAGTGTTCACTATTTGAAGGAAAGGTCCTGTGAAGGCCCTATATATGCACACATCATTATGGTTCCTAGCATGGTTCACTGGGACATTGAACCATGTTGCAGATATGTTGCAGATATGGTTCAAACGATGAACGGGAATCCATATTTAGACGTATAAATACAGCGACGGCCCGAAACAGTTAGGAAGCACAGCTTTAAACTATGGAAGCAGTCCTGGACCTGAAGTACACTCTGGCGTGGGTTTAATAGGCCAGGATTAAAAGCCTATAGGAATCGTCCTTTCACCAGTGTTATTCTGATCGGACAGATGTCATGGATGACATATGGGGTATACAGTGGGTATATACATTTTAAGGCTATGGAACTATTATAGGGCAAAAAGATGATTTTTTTTTTTCATGACATTTCAACAGAAACCAAGCATTACGTTTACCTTCTAAGGTTTTCCACGTAATTGGACTGATGCGTTATCGCAATGAATCGGCTTTCTAACCAATCAATGTAAAAACATCTTTGACATTTTTTCGTTTAGGTTTTCTATTGCGTGTGATGAACCTCTTTTATTGTACACAGTGTTGAAACGCCAGCAGCAATGAAGTGATTTCACTGTGAATTTATAAAAAATTGTTAGTCAAATGTACTTTTATATACGTTAATCTTGCATTTTTAATGCTTTACGTTATGCTTTAATTGTAGCTTTTTGATATGCGTGACCAACAGCAGAGTATGGAATTAATCTAATAAATGTCAAAATAACAAATGTGCTTATAGATCGTATTCCATTAAGGGCTAAATCCAGGATGCATAAAATAGTAGAGAGCATCAAATGATCATATTAATTTATTTGTAATGAGTTGCGATGCAATTTGGGCACAAACCATTTGTGCCATTAAAGTTAATAGTATGGGTACAAAACATTCACATAATAAATTAATGTACTGCAAGTACATATCACATAAAGACAGTAAACATAAAACAACCCAAAAAGGGAAAGAATTATATTGCGTTAAAATCAATGAGATGAATTTATATACAAATTTCTGGCATTTAAAAAGGCAGCCTTTTTTCTTTTAATGTTGCTGGTTTTGCAATATATAAATATAAATCTCCAACACGCCATTATGCTGATATGCAAGTTTAGAAGACCTAATGAGAGGAGGGAGGGGAGGGGAGAAGGGCTTCATCCTGAGAGGAAGCGTGTCTCAGATCTGCTTCCACGGCACAAAAAACTCTTCCGTTTAAGTTCAAGAACTCAACGTCTCGTTGCGATTCTTCTCTTGAGATTTAAAGTGAGCGAGTTATCAAATCATCTGAAAAGTGCAAACTGCTCCGAAAAATGTCAAATCTTGTGTGCTGCTGCGTGCATCGTGTCCCTTTTCAGGGAGGTGTTAGTAATTTTTGACATGGCATGGTCATCGAAATGCGTTTTGAAATGGCATGCAGCACATGCTGGGTTACGAATGCTTCTTAAAGCTGGAAGGACATGTCCTGATTCAAAAAGGCAAACCGTTCATTTGTACATCATAGTGTTCTCCAAACGTCCTGGCGGAACCCCTGCCGTTACCACAACGCAACTTTGGCCGCTGCTTTGTGCGACGGCTAAACGCATCGCAGTACCAATCTTTCCCTGTATCGCTTCTTCGCTGCTGGTGGGACAAAAGAGGTGTCATAAAGACCATGAAGACTGAAGACCTGACAGTTAAAGAAAGACTCAATCCATGCGGCGACTAAACGTCAAGCGGTCCCTAAAAAAAAGTTGCCATGACGCGGCGGTGATACAACAGCTAAGGACAACAACAGACTTTAAAAGGACGAACTAGTGTAGCGTGGTTCGTCTCTAGCTGACGACACCACCTTAAAAAATAAAAGAAAAAAAGGTCTACAACTGATAAGAACACCTAACTAGATGTTTCTGCTGAGCTACGCTAGGCTACGTTACACACAGACTGACTTAGTATCTCCTGACAAACTGACATCTAAGCCCTGACGCATGTTGCCGAGCTGCGCGTCGTGATCTCGTGTTGGCAGTGGAGACATTCCCGACGCCGCACTGGAAAAACGTTAGGATGTGCTCTGGAATGTCGGGTCGTTAAACCCGCTGGATCCTTTAAAACCGCCATTTTGTTAAAGAGCCAACTCTGTCGATAGTACCTGAAAACTAGAGACCTTGAGGAGACACAGAGAAACTCAGGAGATGCTTGGATGGCTTTGGATCCCTGTGTTAGGTTAACCACCTTTCCAGAGATATGGCCTGTTTTAAAAGTAGGGGCGACTGATCAACAATCAATGAGGACAAAATATAGGATTATTAAAGGTTAGGAGATTGAAAGTATAAAGTTCAGTGGGGTATTTAACAACAACAGCAATGACATATTCCTTATCTGCGTGCAAGCAGGCGGTTGAGATGCCTCTGTACTTTACATAACCTGACCTACCACAGTTATTCCTTGAATATGATCGCCTTTTTGGACAAATGCCATTTATTTTGTTACCTGACTAACATTTTTCCATTCATTGCTTGAATAAACCGGACCAATAACGCTACTCGCGGGCCAAAGGTGAACAACAGCACTTGAATGGAAACTTCAATGTAAATTAAAGAGTAACTATTAGCAGTACCAAGTCTCTGTCTTGGCCTCAATGACCCACTACACAAAACATGCGACACTGAACACGGGCTCCCCAGTTAAATCTCTTACATTAAAACCTTAATTACACCTTTTTCCCTTTTTGACATTCCGTAGAAGTCTTGTATAGGTGCCTTTTTCTTAATAAAAATACATATTTTATATACTCTATCGGACTAATGCAGCTCTGCCAAGCATAAAATTATGCTTGCGCAGTGATTTTCACTTTTTAGAGTGAAGTTTTTGTTCTTTTGCCTACAAATTTAAAATATATGTGCTTTGTACCTCATTGAGACAAATCGATAAAAGGGGCGCACCCAGCATAAATCAGAGCAACAGATTCATGCTGGATCGGATTCAGAGAACACCCTGATCGACTGTTCTCCTCCCAAGAAAGAACTGCAGCGACGCAAACATCACGTGATTCAGAAAACGTTCCCAGAAACAGGACAGCCGACTTCCCATTTCGGCTGTGTCCCGAGATTTTAAAAACTAACATCCATCCTATCATTTTCCCCATACAGCAGCCACTGGCCCTTTCAGAGAGCTTCGGGGGCCGCTGATGTAATACTGAATACTGGCTAACACAAAACAAGTCGACGTGCAGAATCAAAAATAAAGTAAAATAGACACATTTTAAAAACCTAAACATAAAGTAAACGACAACACAACGATGTGTGTGAGACTGAGGTTACACGTGAGGTGAAACCGACAGACCACAGGTCTAATCGGCGGTTAAAATGTAATTTGACCCAACAAAAATATGGCCACGTAAGACAAATAAAGAAGGAGTAAAGTTCATATTTGGAAGGGCGGGGGGGGGGGGGGGGCGGTTGAGGAAGGCATCGATCAAGACAGTCTCTGAGGTGATGACCTGAAGGTTTCTGAAACGGTTGGCTCCTCCCCTTGGGCTTCAGGTTGGACACAGGACTGCGAACACAACAGCAGAACAGAGGGCGGTTAGGCGAGGCGGTTGTGGGTACATTGAGGTGTGGCGCCCACTAGGGGGCACTAACGTTACCATGAGGGGAGGTCAGAGTGGATGAGAGGTAAATGAGTTGAGTGCATAATATCCAGCTTCTAGTACGACAAGCGTAGCTAGGAAGCATAAGCCCTGGCTCGCACACACACACACACACACACACACACACACACCTTTGAGTATTTGTAGCTGTACGAACCACAAGCACGGAACGTCACATGATGCACTAAATAGCGAGAGTTTTCCGCAGGAAGAAAAAAAAAAAAGTGATATACCACGCCAGACAAAATAAAAGAGGAACAGACAAAAAAAAAGGGTTATGAAGCATGAGTGCAAAGACTTTTTTTGATGCATCGGTGCCTTTACAAACCTTCATCTCCCCCGTGCTCACACCAGAGCTAGCAAGAGGATGACGCAGCAGAACGAGACACAAGGAAGGCACGAGTCAAAAAGAGGAAAGGCTGGCCAAAGAGGTGCCATTTTGAACGTCGTTTTCCTCACTGAGCGAGTGTATTCCGCTGTGCTTTTATTTAGCACGACCCTTCCCCAGAAAAAGCTTGGTTACCAGAAATAACCCAGACATAATCATCAGTGAACATTGGTCTATTATGTTGAACCACTAGAGGGCAGTGTTATCCACGGTACATGCTATGGTAGTGCGACATGGCTCTTCTACACGAGTAGAGGTTACAAGGCTGTGGTCAGGAGATTAGGGGAGGGGAGGGGGTTTCACCTTTGAGGATGTAATCTGTTAGGAGGCTGGGCACCTTCTCACTGTCGTCCCTCATGGCTTGGAGAACTGAGGGGCAGAGACATGGCATGAAGCGTTAGTGAAGGAGCCATCGTGATGCAGAGGTCTGGAGGATAGAAGGAGGAGGTCACGGGGACAGAGGGAAAGGCGGTCACATACTTTTGGTGAGGATCTGGAGGTCCTCCACGGAGGGGGAGCCGGCCTTCTTCTCATAGGGGATCACGGTGGTCAGATACTAGGGCAGAGAACACAGACCGACACACAGACAGAGAGACAGACACGGAGAGAGAGAGAGACAGAGACAGACGCAGAGAGAGAGACAGAGAGACAGACACGGAGAGAGAGACAGACGGAGACAGAGATAGACACGGAGAGAGACAGACAGAGAGACAGACACAGAGAGAGACACGGACAGAGATAGACACGGAGAGAGACACAGACAGAGAGACACACACGGAGAGAGACAGAGACAGAGAGAGAGAGAGAGACAGAGAGACACAGACAGAGACAGACAGAGAAAGAGACAAAGAGAGGGAGAATAAAGTAAATAGTGAGTAAACAGAACAGAGAGTGGAAGACAAAAGAAAAATAATAAATCATATGAAAGTTTTAAGGACAATGATAATGGTATGATCTTAAACATTCAATCTGTTTTAATGATCATGAAACAATAATTTTTATTTGTTATACATTGTTTTCTTTCATGCACTGCTATTCATGCAATTCAAATGGAAGGTCAACAGCCTTGCAACTGGTGCACCAAAACATAAACAATGAAAAGTAAGATGACTGGAAATGACGGCAGCAAAAAGTAAAGTCAAGGCGATCCCTTGTTAAAAGCATTCAAAAACAAACGGAGCCAAATAAATTTGACGACTGAAATAGAAAGGAAAAACAAACGCATCCAAAGAAAAATGAAGGGTAGCTGTGCGGAAAGAAACAGTCATGAGTGTATACATAAAAGAGGAGGAGGGGACAAGCAGAAAGAAAAAAAGAGAAGCAAGCTGGAGGAAATACGCAGAGCAAGAGGAAGGTGGGGCACCTGCTTGTCCCCTTCAGGCCCGCCGAAAGTTTGACGGAGGCCATTTTGAATGACTGTGGACAATCCCTCCAGAGTGAGGAGCTACGGGCGAGAGAGCACGGCGGAAGGAGAAGAGTAAAAGAGAGAGAGAAAGAATGAAAAGACTCCTACTTGGAGGAGGCAAGAGAGAAAGAGAGCCCCACGCCATCTTGGCACGGAGACCCCAAATGTCTTGACACACACACACACACACACACACACACACACACACACACACACACACACGACCTCTCGGCTTGGGGTCCACTACACACACCCATAAAGAGGGTCTCAAAGGAAGATCTGCCGTCAGCAAAAGGCAGAATGATTTGACCATTTGGCGGATAAAAGAATATACATAAAAATAAGAAATGCTTTTTCCACTCTGACAGGTAAAACAACTCGACTCTAACGGTTCATGTCGGACCCTGCCTTTAAACCTGTGACGTGTTTACACTTAGTGTACATACACCAAAACATATATTTGACAAAACTCATTCCATCCGCCTACTGCCACATGCATGGGCTTCACCGCCGCGCGGGTCTTGGTAACCTGGGTCGGGGTTCTCACCGTTCCCGGTACGTGCGTGCTGGCCGTCCGCTGGCCGTTGGGCCCGATGGTGGTGGTGCTGCGGATCTTCCTCCTCTTGCGCAGCAGCTCGCGCTGCTCCTTCTGCCGGTTCTGCACGTCGATGATCAGCGAGATGAAGCTGTTCTTCACCTGCGCGCGCACACACACACACACACACACACACACACACACACACACACACACACACACACACACACACACACACACACAGTGGTACTTGCAGTGAAAAGTGCACTTAGCTAAAAAATTATGCAACGCTAGAAAAGCGAACACACTGGAGGTCACATAATAATTAATCATTGCATTATAAATTGCTTTTCTAAGCATCCAAAGTGTTTCCCATATTTTGAGATGGAGCGATAGAGAGCTAGAGAGCAAAAAAAAGTAAAAGACAGCCCGAGACAGAATAGAAAGTAACACATCTCGTAAGTGACACATAGTAAGTCATCACATCTCGTCTCATCTCTACAAATCTGGCCGCCCATGGCTGGCAAACGCTTGAATCAGTCACAAGGTCGGTCCAATGCGCTTGTTGTCGTGACGCCCGGGGGCGGAATAGGAGAGGGAGGTTACCTCCTTCTCGTAGTCCAGCTCGTCCCTCAGGGCCAGGGCCTGGATGAGCTCCTCGCTGTAGCGGCCGATGGCCGACTCCACCTCCTCCAGAGCCTCCGTCAGCTCACACACAGACAGCTGCCGCAGCCCTGGGCGGGGCGGGACGGAGGGAGGTTGTTAGGGCGAGGCGAACTAGGGCTTATTAGAGGTGTAAGAGCTTTTATTTGAGCGTGATTTGTTCGAAATGTCTTGGACATCAGTCAGCTATTAGTGATTGAACGGCATTTGTTGGAGTTGACACGCTGTGCACACAGACCCCTGTATGAGCAATTCCCCGATCGGTTCAGGGAATCAATCTTGCAGGGCAAACACAGGTTCGAGGAATGAAATACTATGCAATGGCCTAGAAACATAGAGGGAGGGAACTTTGGTTGTTTCCAAGTCTCTCTTCTGCTCTCTTTTCTACTGTCGAACTCAACAACAAATGATTCCGCTTTAAGTTCTGTTTGTTGTGTGTCTTTTCTTTTTTTAAATTGGTTAGATCCATACAGTTTTTGGAAATGGAAAGGACAAAGGGAATATGTTGTTATGCCCTGGTTATTTTATTCTCAATCCAATTTATATCTGAAAGTTAAGCTGTATACCCAGGCATATATGCATTGTGGGTATTAGATAACGTGTCAAGCACATGCAGTGGAAAGTAATTAATCTGACACACAGTTATATAAGAGTCCTGCCTACTTCCTATGAGTGTGAAGTCCCAGCTCTACATTGGATATGGTGTAAAAGGCCTCATTTACACCCTCCACCAAGTGATTAAAAGACAATCAGTCACAAGATCATGGTTCGTCATAAGATCAACGTTCATCAAACACAGACACACCCACACACACCCACAGGTGTGTGTCTTACGGTCTTGGTAGCTGGAGTTGGACTGGGAGTGTTTGAGTGCCTGGAGGTCCTCAGAGAGATTGGAGAGGTCCGACTGGTAGGCGATGCTGCTGCCGTCCTCCTCCGGGTCAGGAGACTCCTGCATCATCTCCTCTATCTCCTCAATCACCTGGGAGGGACACCACAATGCACAGTTTGCACACACAATATAGTCAATATAGCGTTAGCCAGGCTAATGCAAAGTCTTGCCTTTGAAACGCAAGAAAATAAAAGAATGATCATAATGAAAAGAAATGAGCAAAACAACGACCAAAATATATATTCTAGCGCAAAAGCAGTGCAAAACGCTTGGTTCATAATAAGAAGGAACAATGAAAGATTAGCCAACCCACACTATTAGACACATTATTTTTAATCCGGGACTAAAGTTTGACTGAGAGCTGGAGTGCCTCGTCATGCCTGAGTGAGGGCATTAGTAAACAAACACGGACGACCCAACAAATAAATTGTGATCCTTCTCCCTCGTTTTAACATTCATCATTGAGCAGACACGTTTATCCAATGCGACTTACAGTCGATTCAGACGCATGCACATTTTGAGCATTCATAAGCTGCATTCTTATACACGGGAGGTGATGAGGTGTGTGTGTGTGTGTGTGTGTGTGTGTGTGTGTCTCACCTGCTCTGCGGTGAACAGGGGCTCGTTGTTAACGCATGAGACGATGATGGAGTGCATGTCCATCTGCTCCCGCAGCTCCTCGTCGTCAGAGAGGTCCAGGGACTGGTTGTCCAGCGCCTGGCCGAGAGAGAGAGAGAGGGGAGAGAGAGAGAGAGAGCGCGACAGAGGGAGCGACAGAGGAAGACACACACACAGAGAGAGAGAGAGAGAGAGAGAGAGAGAGAGAGAGAGAGAGAGAGAGAGAGAGAGAGAGAGAGAGAGAGAGAGAGAGATTCAATCGAACTCAGTGCATGTGCAAGATGAACGGACTACAAATAGAGAACTTATTTACAGGAAGTGGACAAAAGGCAAGACTGCCGAGCACAAGATGAACATGAGTTCCTCCTTGGCAGGACGAGGAGAATCGATAACCACTTGCTGCCTCAAGCAGTACCAAGAAACCCCGTAATAGTAATGCCATTAACTTAATAGTTCTGCTGGTGCTGTTCCAATCCGGGTTGTTCCACACACTTAATGCAGGATGAATGAGTTTAGCAAGCGGCTAAGTCACTTCAGGTCAAGATTCAATCGAACGTAAAAGACAAAGAGTTGGACAGAGGACAGAGACAGAGAGATGTCTGTGGGCATGGTACCTTGTGCGGGCGGAGGTTGAGTGTGGGCAGGTGCAGGGAGCGTGTGTGGGAGGTCTTCCAGTCCACAGGCATCACGTTGCCATAGTTACCGCTCAGGGCGTTCCACACCCTGGGCCACAGAGAGAGAGAAGAGATGCAAAAAAAAAAACAGGCGTGAGTCAGACGGCTTCCTTTACCCCCTCTTTGCATTGCTGGCACACACACATGAGTCGGCGGTGGTGTGTACTCCGCCGCCTCCCACTCCCTCACAGAAGCCCACATGCCTCACGAGCCCCTACTTACAGCTTTGTTCAACCCAAGCCAACATATTCAGGGTAGAGAAGCATTGGTCGACTGAGATCGGACTTAAGACCCTTGCTATTCAGGACCACCGATAATAACATGATTATTATACATGAGGTGAAATCTCACCGTGTGCAAACCACTTTATTTTTGGATTTGAGAGGTGTCATGGTTTTTCTGCATCGTCATTCTTCTGATGCATGTTGGCACAATAAGCAAAACACAGGGAGTTTGGGCAGTCTCAGTGTGTGAGAACGCAGTGCGACATCAACGATTTTGTAGTTTTATTTCTGACCCACGCTGTTGCTTGGAGCAGATCGGGGCTCGAGTGCTGTGCCCCCTTATGTCAGGTCAGCTCTGCATCATTGAGGGGAAGTTTTGTTTGTCCCCTCAAGTGATGTCATAGTGTCCCTGGCATGTCAACACATGCATCCCCGCTGTGAATAGACATCGCCTAATACTTTGTGTAGCTCTGACACACACCCATTATAAAAAACAACGCCTACTTCTCCTTTCTGCCCTAGATGCACAGAGTGCGACACACACCCACGTCTCTGCCAAACTGACATTAAGCAGACACTCTTGCCATCCTTGCCCTTGGACCCAGCGATGGGGTCGCTGGATGGACGGTAGTTAACAGCCCGAACACGTCCGGCTAAAAAGGGCTAGCAAAGCATTTCGACAGGGGACCTATTAAAAACTCCCCCTTTCCTTTTCTTCACCGCATATGCAACAGGGTCTCAACCCCCGAAAGATAAAAGCGTGTGTGGATAATGGTTTAATCTGTTGCGATTTTATGCACAACGATGGCATTGGGGTCATGTGTTGACATAACATTGACACGCCCATCTGAAAACGGTTACAAGGTGGCTTTGCGGTTGAAATGTAGCCAAGTTCAGATCGTGCAACTTTGATGATACATCACTTTCTGAAGACCAAGTCAAAGGATTTATTAAACCTATAAAGCATATAAATTGTCAAATTGATCTAAACCATTAATCAAATAAATGATCAACTGGTAATATACAGTATACCCTCAGGCTGCAAATGGGTGGGTCGGACTTTAAGCCACATCACCACTGCAACGCAGAAATCCAATAAAACATAAAACAAAACAGATAGCTTCATAAAGAGGACATAGCAATGATATATCATGACAACGTTGTTGTTACTGGCGTTGGGCGTGATTCATGCTTTTATATGTAGGCGTCATTGACGTACACGTCAGTTTAAATGATAAACCATAGTGAATAAGTTGTAACAGTGTCACTTTTACAAAGAAACCTAATCTGGGAAGCGTTCCCTCACTTCATAACACTAAAACACTCCAAACGTTACATGACAGAAAGCCACTCCGACATGACAGACGTTGACTTGCGACCAAAGGCATTCCCATACAAAGGACGATTCAAGCTGTCCGGAGAGGTGCAACAATTGGGGAGTTTTCACCATTAAATACAATCAGATAATACTTATATTTTCAGAAATAGGTCACTCAATGGAGGGCATCGCGTTTAAAGAGGTCGTGAACGTCCTGCTGGTCGCTTGCCACCGAGATGTTTGCCCAACTCTGATTAATCACATGAAGTAAAGCTAGGCTAGACTAGACTGCTAGCCGGCTAACGTGAGCTATGGGGCTCGCCTTTTAAACGCCAGTACGGTCAAAAAGTTGAATTCCAGCACACCATACATACTTACTCGTCGTCTTTCAGGAAATGTTCCTCTGTGATCGGCTTGATGGGCGCAATATGTTCAGTTGCCGTGTTGTAGTTTCGGAAGCAAACGCTCAGCTTTGCGTCGAAGTCCTGGACCAGGTCTTCCATGGTCTCGAAGCCGCAGAACTCCCCGGAGAAGCAGTGCTCAGCGTCGGCGTGAGCGTCGAGGCCCGACGCCGCTTCGCTCGCATTCGAGTTCACCTGATCCAGTTCATCCGGCGCCTCGAAGGAGGAGGGCTGGAATTCGTTGAAGTCCTGCCAGTCCTCTTCAAAGTGAGCCAACGGCGCCGCCATGACTGCCGTGGGACCTGGGCTTGCCATCTATACAGCCCTGCAGCTCTTCCACGGAGAGTTTTTTTTGAGGGGGCACCAGAGCGAAGAGAGGACTCCGAAAGAAAACAGGGTTGAGAGAGCAAACAGAGGGGGCGAGGCTACTCCAAGTGCCCCTGACTGCAGCCCGCAGATCGAGGAGGAGCTAAATGTGGGCGGGTCTAAACGTTTAACCCATGGTTTTACCCTCTCGGGCGCCATCTGGTGGCGGAGATCCGGCAGCACATTCTCAAACATCAATACAGCACAGCACAGCACAATGACTTACCGGTAATATGGAAAAAGGTTCATGCATTTGATAGACTTTCCTACTTTTAACTTTTTTTTAACTTTTCTTTAGACTGGTAATCAAGTCCAACTCGCCAGCCGGCGAGAGAAAATCCAACCACGCCGCTTTAAAGAACATGTCTATATTCTTAAGCCGTAAAAGGGGTCCCGGACTCCAGCACAGAGTTGCCGAGTGAGCCCCTGGACATGTCTAACATGTAAAAACTGACAAAGGGGCCGGGGGAAGACCAAGACGCAGCCGCGCAGATGTCTTCCACCGAAACGCCCTTGAGTAGAGCCGTTGAAGCGGCCACGCTCCGTGTGGAGTGAGCTTTAACGCCCAACGGTGGCGCCAAGCCCTGCCGAGAGTAGGCTAAGCAAACACCCTCACATACCCAGCGAGAAAACCGCTGCTTAGAGAGAGCGCGGCCCCTGCTAGCTATAACACACAAACAACTGTTGTGTGGAGCGGAACGCGGCCGAGCGATTCACGTACATAGCCAGCGCCCGCACCGAGCACAGGAGATGCAACTCCGCCTCCGCCTCACTAGAATGAGGCGGGGGGTGAAAAGCCTTAAGCACAATATCCCACGACCGAAAATAACTATTAATGTTCTCCGGGAGGAACGCAGGATTAGGTCTGCGCAACGCGAAGGAGCTGTCCTCGTTTAGCAACAAGCAACTCGGGCTGACAGACAGAGCGGTTAGCTCACCGGCCCGCTTGGCAGAAACCAAGGCCAACAAGAGTGCCGTCTTAAATGACAGGGCATCCAAGGGGGCCTGAGAGAGAGGCTCGAAAGGATCCCTGGACAATCCGCGCAACACGGTGGGGAGATCCCAGTGTGGTGTAAGCACGCGTGAAAACAGGCCTAACCCGTCTAGCCCCACGCAAGAACCTCTTGACCAGTGGATGGCTGAAGATCGGTCCACCATCACAGCCTGCATGGCCAGCCGAAACGGCTGCCGCATAGACCTTGATAGTGGAGAAGGCCAAACCTTTTTCCAATAAGTTTTGCAGGAACGAAAGCACGCTTCCCACCTCGCATCGAGATGGGACAGCGTGGTTCGTCTCACACCAATTAGAGAAGGCGCACCACTTCGCCACATAGAGGGAAGAAGTAGAAGGCGCACGAGCGCTCTGAATAGTGTTGATAACCGTCTCAGGCAAACCTTTGCCCTGCAGGATCAACCTCTCAGGAGCCAAACCAACAGCCGTCCCGAGACATCGGGCGGGTGGTGCACCGTCCCGTGGGCCTGTGAGCGCATCCGGCCTGAACGGTACCGGCCACGGCGCCGACCACGAGAGCGCGGCCAGCTCTGGAAAACACAGAGCTGAACGGTTCTCCGGGGCCACTAATATCAGGGACAGTCTCTCCTGTCTGACCCGTTCCAGAAGAGGAAGGATCAGCTGGAGCGGGGGAAACGCATACAAGAGAGCCCGCGGCCAAGGTGTGTGTGCCCACGCATCCACCCCCAACGGGGGAAGATCCCGAGGGCTGAGGGAGAACCACCACCTGCAGTGCGTGTTCTCCCTGGACGCGAAGAGGTCCACCTGCGCTGTCCCGAACCTCTGCCAGATCAGTCTGACAATGTCGGGATGTAACCGCCTCGAGACATGAGGTCTGCCCCAAAGTTCTGGGCGCCCGCGATATGCAGGGCTCTCAGACTGAGGAGATACTGATGAGCCCAAAGCCAGAGCTCGACCGCCTTTCGGTGGAGAGCAGGGGAGCGGACTCCCCCCTGTCTGTTGATGTACGCCGCCGCCGACACGCTGTCTGTCCTGATCAGAACGTGGCGGCCGCGCACCAGGTGAAAGAAATGCAACAGCACTTTCCTCACAGCGTCGAGCTCCAACACATTTATGTGTGCTATAGGGGGCGTGCGCCACTCGTCTCCGACCGAGTGAGAGAGGCACATTCCTCCCCAACCCGTCAACGAGGCGTCCGTGAAGACCACTACGTAGGACGCCACCCTGCCCAGGGGAACACCCCTGAGAAGGGCGGAGGGTCTTTTCCAATATTCCAGGTCTGGCGACACCGAACGGGGAACGAGGAGCACCCTGAGCTTGTGTCGCCTGGGGTCCAACCGTTGGCGAGCAAACCACCGCTGGAGTCTGCGCATAAAGAGCAGACCCAGGGGGACCACGGGGTGGGCCTTATTGAAGGCTGCAATAGCTGCTCCAACCACACAGAAGGCAGCACCTTTAGATAGGTGAAGCCGAGGCTAATACGTCACAGGCCACGCCCACTTCACCCTATCAATCTCAAAAAGGTTAAAAAAAAAAAAAAGGTTCAAAGGTTTTTATTCGCCATTTGTGCATAAACCAGACAGTTCAAACACATTGGAATTCTTGTGCAGGGCTTCCCAAGTCAAGTACAGTATTAATACAGAGAGAGAGATCGAGAGAGAGAGAGAGAGAGAGAGATCGAGAGAGAGCGAGAGAGCGCAGCACAATAAATAGTAATAATACAAAATATAAAAAGTTTTAAAAATTGAGATAAGGACAAATTGCATGTTGTGCATTGCATTTCAGTTCAATCTCGACAGAGAAGTTAGACTTCAGAATCTTCTAGCTGCTACCAGACAAAGGGTTAATGTTTTTGATCAGCAGCTCAGCACGTGTTCAACACGCTTCCACCTCCTTTTGCTCCGTAGTTACCATACCGAAATACTTTAACAAATAAAGTGTGTTAAAAGCTATCCTGGATTGGAACCCTTTCTTGGAAGAACTCTGCAGCTTCATAGTCCTATGATTGATATCGTCAGATCAGATTCACCAGTAAGGATGCTTAAGCTGCTCAGCTGTCCCAATTCCCCAAAACAAAATCTGTAAAGATGAAGTATCTTTATTCAATTAAATTCAATTTTATTTGTATAGCCCTTAATCACCATTACAGTCTCAAAGGGCTTAACAGGCCAAATATTTGTGACACCCCCCTTTACCCATGCCCCCACACGGGCAAGAAAAAACTCCCTTGAATCAGCAAGGAAGAAATCTTGAGAAGAAACGCAGTGGAGGGGATCCCTTCTTCCAGGGATGGTCAGGAGTGCAATGGGTGCCACAATTGACCCAAGAACCCATGCAACACTGTATGGCACCCCACCTGAAGTCCTCAAGGAATAAAACACAGATGCAGGGGAAAAGAGATGCCTTTAAAGAAACAAAGTGGAGCGACCCAGGGACAAGTCTGGTTTGGGTTTAAGATTAAGGATGGTTAACTTTTATTATTGGTGTTTGTTTAAGTTTAGGCATTAGTGATTGTATTAAAGATTGTTTAGGTATTAGGAAAGAGTTTAGTTATTAGAGATGCTTATTTAGATTGTCATGTTTAGGTACCAGGTTAGGGTAAGAGTTTAAGCATTTGGGCTTTTAAGTTAGATGGTCAAGTTTGGGTATTAGGTTAGGTTGAGGTAAGCGAGTTTAGGCCTTTGAGATGTTTAGTTAGATGGTTCAGTTTAGGTACTAGGTTAAGGTAAGAGTTTAGGTGTTTGAGCTCTTCAGTTAGATGGTTAAGTTTGGGTATTAGGTTAGGTTGAGGTAAGCGAGTTTAGGCCTTTGAGATGTTTAGTTAAATGGTTCGGTTTAGGTACTCGGTTAAGGTAAGAGAGTTTAGGCATTTGAGATCTTTAGTTAGATGGTTAAGTTTGGGTATTAGGTTGGCTTTTTGTTTTGTTAGACAAGTTACTTTAGGCATTTTATATGTTTCAATTTAGGACATTTGAAAGAAAGATTAGAAAGATTGTTAAGCTCAGGTTTGCTCCAGCTTTGTCCCTTTAGTCGCTCCCTTAGAAAGAGGGCTACGAGGTAACTGGGTTAGAAATACAATAGTTGGGGTCACAGAAATAGAATGTATAAATCATTGAGCTAAACATGCTTTTCCTACAACATGGTGTGAATTACAGTACTTTTTTTTAAAGTTAAAATGGTAAAGTGGTAACAGTATGGTGTGTAGGAGGCAGGAGGAGTTGTAGGAGTTGTTGAGCTCCGAGTGGTTATGTCTGGGGTAGATTGGATTGTAGGTGTAGCCAGGGATCCTCAGGGTGGATGGGGAGTAGGCCATCGTTGTAGATCAACTGTTCGGTCATCATACTCTGAAATAAATGGAAGGCACAAAGTAAAGTCAGTCTCACAGTGTGCTGGCAGATTTAGAAGACATTTTGATCACCAAACGTGAAGGCCAATCAAAGACACAAATGCAGTAACAACACCATCTGGCATCAAACATAGGTCATTACATTCAGTAATTTAGGTTGGATTTTATATTGATTTACAGGAGAGAAAAGGCTTCAAGTCATTACGGCAACAACATCAAAATCGTCAGTGCTGGATTACCATCTTTCATCAATAAATGTATGTATAATTGATACAAGTCAATTGAGCTATTCCCAGGGAGTCTTCAACCTTTTTATGAAACAACTGCGGCCGAAGCATGTCATGTCCCAGTACGATAGGTGGCATGGCATTGTACCCATTTCAATCACCTTTTTTAAATAAATCAGTTTCTAGTCTTCCTCCTATCCATAAACTGTAAATTGTGCACGTATTTTAACTGGTACATCATGGTGAGTTTCCTCGTCAGTCCAAAAGTGTGTCTTGCTCCTGGACCTCTCCATCGTGTTTGCCGTTTGACAGTGACAACACCATGACTATTGTCTCCTTCTATTTCCTGCTCTGGGAAAAAATCTCCAGCATGCGCAGAACGCATAACCCTGATTGAACGTACATGCACGATTAATGAGACCATCAATCGAATAATCTAGAGGTCTTAATCCGACGATGAGAAACCCGATCCGGTCTGATTTTAGTCAGACTAAAGGTGTATACATGCATCTTAAAAATACAATCACAGTGAGACTAACCCAATAATTTGGTTCTCGAGTGTCATGTAAACACAAGTCTCGCTGGTGATTACATGTTTAGATGGATTGAACCAAAAGGACACCGCCTGAGAACAATCACAAAGGAACCGCACTGCACATATTTCATTTTATACGGCACAGAATAAAACCATATGGCAAAGAATTAAAATCGTACAGTGCATAGAATTGCACAGAATTTAAATCGCAGTGCATAGAATTGCAAAGACTTAAAATTGTATAGTGCATAGAATAGCAAATAAATAAAATCGTATAGTGAATAGAATTGCATAGAATTAAAATTGTATAGTGCATAGAATTGCAAAGAATTAAAATTGTATAGTGCATCAACATCAAAACCACATTAAAATAGTCAGTGCTGGATTACCATCTTTCATCAATAAATGTATACAAGTCAGTTCAGCTATTCCCAGTCTTCAAAATTTTTATTAAAATCGGGAGGGATTATGTGATTGCCATTTGGTCCATTTAAGAATGAAGGAACCATTTATCAAAGTTCTCACCTGGGTCTCTCCACCATGGCAACTGCACAGCCATCTGCTCTTCCATCGTGACCATTTTGTTGATCCCAAGTGGAAATTAGTCATAGCAAGAAGGGCAAAAAATATACACCAAGGGTAGGTATAAAAATTATACAAAGGATGGAAGCAAGCATTGTGTGACCGGAAGAGCAATTATTCATTTTTACGATTCTTAAGCATTAGCCAATATCAGTTTGACTAAGCGAAAAAATAAAATCAAAAGCACACACTATGAGAGCATTATTTTGAGATGGTATCGATGGATTAATTTTATACAATGGCCCCAACCAAGTGTAAATGTATCCAACAGTGGCATTGTCAGGATGCACTGAAAGCTTCCCGAAATGTTAGCGTTGGGTTTGACAGGTTACAACATTAAGACGTTGGGGATACGGTACCGCTGCTGGGAGTTGATCCCCCTAGCATCTTAACAGGTCATCCGTTTCATGTACCATCTCTCGAATAAATATCACGCACCTCTCTACCATAGGAAATAATAATAATAATAATAATAATACATTTAATTTAGAGGCGCCTTTCAAGACACCCAAGGTCACCTTACTGAGCATATAGTCATCATAAATCGTTTAAAAAACAAGACCTTGTGGAAAAAAAAATAAACATAATAAATAAAAAATAAATAGGTAGATCTCTAACTCCCCCCCATCCCCCACCCCCCTCTAGGGGGGGGGGAAGAGAGATAATAAATAAGGGGGGGGGGGGGGGGAGTCACCTGAGCAGCGCTCCTCAGCACCATTGACTTTTATTCTGGGGGACCAAAAGCCCAGCTACAATTTGCTGATGAACCCAGCTACTGTGTCCTAGATTATTTAGATGATAAGATTTACTTTATTGAACCTTTGAAGAACGGTCTGAAGAATTCCCCTTTCCTGGACGAGGAGCTGGTTGGTCTTGACACCTCCCGCTGACCGCCACCGCAGGGACCTCCGACTGCGTCGCCTCAGTCCCTTCAGGAACACACGTGACCCTTTGGCACACTGGACATTTGTTTTCTCCCCATTAATGCAGTCCAACACTTCACTCAGATGTCAATAGGGTATTTTATATGCACTTTTACAGCACAGTACATAGTGGGCTGTATTGATAGAACTAATTACAATAGTTATTACTCCCAACCCCAAAAGCCAGCCACATGTAATACACATCCTGACTAGTCCTAGTGGCCGAGAATGCTTTCTTAACAGCCAGTCAGAATGAACACATCTGTATGGATTACTTTAGATCTGTACGATGAGTCGCTGACCGTGTCATTCTAAACAATCTAAACAATCCAAGCAAGCCATCAATATATGTATTCCATTGTCTTACCCTTCAGCATCTGCAGAGCTGCACCATTCCTGGTCTTCCCTCCACCTACAGCTTCCAGCGCCAGTCCTGAATTTGACAAACGCTGTAGAACACTGATCTTGAAATAAATGTACAGGGGCAAACCCACCCCTGAACAAAAATAATTCAATTCTTTCATGGTTCAACGTTCATAAATAATTGTCAATGCTTAAATTCCTTGCAAATAAGTAATATAAAGGACAGCATGAGGCATATCTAGCAAGATGATTATGGTACAGTGAGAACCATATGTTTTTATAGAGCAAATAATTTAACTCAAGTAAATTGCCATAGAAAGTGATAAACCTTACTTGCCTCCATTGCTGAAGTTCGTACATATCTGGGAATGGACTTTGTGAAATTTGACAAAATATTGAAATGGAAAATTTGTCAAAAATGTAAATTTGCAGTACTACAAATCTGAATTTGCCGGTGTTGATGTTTATAGGACCAAGTGCAAGTACTAAAAATCTAGTAATATGAATAAATACAACACACAGGTTAGCTACCAGGCGAAAGGCTCCCAACACAGTTGCGTTGGAGCAAACTACCTTCCAGGCTACCAGGTGAAACGCTCCCAACACAGTTGCGTTGGAGCAACTAGCTTCCAGGCTACCAGGTGAAACGCTCCCAACACAGTTGCGTTGGAGCAAACTACCTTCCAAGCTACCAGGTGAAACGCTCCCAACACAGTTGCGTTGGAGCAAACTAGCTTCCAGGCTACCAGGTGAAACGCTCCCAACACAATTGCATTTGCTGTACAGTCAGTATGTTTACATACACATCTTATAACCATAGGTCGACTATACTCCCCAATTGGCCAACTGCAATTGTCCGAGTACATATTTCAGATTATATTGCACAGAATAAAACCACATTGCAATGACTTAAAATCGTAGTGCATATAGAATTGCAAAGAAATAAAATCGTATAATGCATAGAATTGCAAATAATTAAAATCTTAGTGCATAGAATTGCAAAGAATTAAAATCGTAGTGCATAGAATTGAAAATAATGAAAAATCGTAGTGCATAGAATTGAAAAGAATGAAAAATCGTAGTGCATAGAATTGCAAATAATTAAAATCGTATAATGCATAGAATTGCAAAGAATGAAAAATCGTAGTGCATAGAATTGCAAATAATAAAAATCATAGAGCATATAACTGCAAATAATTAAAATCGTAATGCATAGAATTGCAAAGACTTAAAATAATGCATAGAATTGCAAAGAATTAAAATCGTAGTGCATAGAATTGCAAAGAATTAGAATCGTAGTGCATAGAATTGCAAAGAATTAAAATCGTAGTGCATAGAATTGCAAAGAATTAAAACCGTATTGCATAGAATCAAACCACATTGCAAGGAATTAAAATCATTTAGCACAGAATAAAACCACATTGAATGAAGCAGCAGTAGCCCACAAGTTCAGCAGCAGTCAACAATTTGCAAATGTATGGAATGTTGTAAAAAGGAAAGATTCAAAAAAGGGAGAATGTAGAGTACTGTGTGGATGTGTAAATCAACTAATCCATCTCCTAAATTCAAACCTACCAAGCCAAAAACCAACAATTGAAACCAAACCATAACATGCCCGCAGTCATTCGTCTAGTGAAGTCAGTCTGACAGCTTTTCATCCAGGCTACCAGGTGAAAGGCTCCCAACACAGTTGCTTTGGAGCAAACTACCTTCCAAGCTACCAGGTGAAACGCTCCCAACACAGTTGCGTTGGAGCAAACTACCTTCCAGGCTACCAGGTGAAACGCTCCCAACACAGTTGCGTTGGAGCAACTAGCTTCCAGGCTACCAGGTGAAACGCTCCCAACACAGTTGCGTTGGAGCAAACTACCTTCCAGGCTACCAGGTGAAACGCTCCCAACACAGTTGCGTTGGAGCAACTAGCTTCCAGGCTACCAGGTGAAACGCTCCCAACACAGTTGCGTTGGAGCAACTAGCTTCCAGGCTACCAGGTGAAACGCTCCCAACACAGTTGCGTTGGAGCAAACTACCTTCCAAGCTACCAGGTGAAACGCTCCCAACACAGTTGCGTTGGAGCAAACTAGCTTCCAGGCTACCAGGTGAAACGCTCCCAACACAATTGCATTTGCTGTACAGTCAGTATGTTTACATACACATCTTATAACCATAGGTCGACTATACTCCCCAATTGGCCAACTGCAATTGTCCGAGTACATATTTCAGATTATATTGCACAGAATAAAACCACATTGCAATGACTTAAAATCGTAGTGCATAGAATTGCAAAGAATTGAAATCTTAGTGCATAGAATTGCAAAGAAATAAAATCGTATAATGCATAGAATTGCAAAGAATTAAAATCTTAGTGCATAGAATTGCAAAGAATTAAAATCGTATAATGCATAGAATTGCAAAATAATTAAAATCGTAGTGCATAGAATTGCAAAGAATTAGAATCGTAGTGCATAGAATGGCAAAGAATTAAAATCGTAGTGCATAGAATTGCAAAGAATTAAAACCGTATTGCATAGAATCAAACCACATTGCAAGGAATTAAAATCATTTAGCACAGAATAAAACCACATTGAATGAAGCAGCAGTAGCCCACAAGTTCAGCAGCAGTCAACAATTTGCAAATGTATGGAATGTTGTAAAAAGGAAAGATTCAAAAAAGGGAGAATGTAGAGTACTGTGTGGATGTGTAAATCAACTAATCCATCTCCTAAATTCAAACCTACCAAGCCAAAAACCAACAATTGAAACCAAACCATAACATGCCCGCAGTCATTCGTCTAGTGAAGTCAGTCTGACAGCTTTTCATCCAGGCTACCAGGTGAAAGGCTCCCAACACAGTTGCTTTGGAGCAAACTACCTTCCAAGCTACCAGGTGAAACGCTCCCAACACAGTTGCGTTGGAGCAAACTACCTTCCAGGCTACCAGGTGAAACGCTCCCAACACAGTTGCGTTGGAGCAACTAGCTTCCAGGCTACCAGGTGAAACGCTCCCAACACAGTTGCGTTGGAGCAAACTACCTTCCAAGCTACCAGGTGAAACGCTCCCAACACAGTTGCGTTGGAGCAAACTAGCTTCCAGGCTACCAGGTGAAACGCTCCCAACACAATTGCATTTGCTGTACAGTCAGTATGTTTACATACACATCTTATAACCATAGGTCGACTATACTCCCCAATTGGCCAACTGCAATTGTCCGAGTACATATTTCAGATTATATTGCACAGAATAAAACCACATTGCAATGACTTAAAATCGTAGTGCATAGAATTGCAAAGAATTGAAATCTTAGTGCATAGAATTGCAAAGAAATAAAATCGTATAATGCATAGAATTGCAAAGAATTAAAATCTTAGTGCATAGAATTGCAAAGAATTAAAATCGTATAATGCATAGAATTGCAAAATAATTAAAATCGTAGTGCATAGAATTGCAAAGAATTAGAATCGTAGTGCATAGAATGGCAAAGAATTAAAATCGTAGTGCATAGAATTGCAAAGAATTAAAACCGTATTGCATAGAATCAAACCACATTGCAAGGAATTAAAATAATTTAGCACAGAATAAAACCACATTGAAGTATGAAGCAGCAGTAGCCTACAAGTTCAGCAGCAGTCAACAATTTTCAAATGTATGGAAAGTTGTAAAAAGGAAAGATTCAAAAAAGGGAGAATGTAGAGTACTGTGTGGATGTGTAAATCAACTAATCCATCTCCTAAATTCAAACCTACCAAGCCAAAAACCAACAATTGAAACCAAACCATAACATGCCCGCAGTCATTCGTCTAGTGAAGTCAGTCTGACAGCTTTTCATACACCAGTCCAGTGGGGTTACGGGTGGAGCGAAAACAAACCCCATTGTGGAAGTTTGAGGTCACAACTTCACACTCGCCCTAATTTCGGTTTGCCAGACATCCGTTCTGGGTTTTTCCCAGAACTTCCAGTTCTTTGTGGATTCCTGAGGGAGGTGGAGCATCGGCAGAAGGTGCTGTGACATCAAATTGTAAACTCCAGAATTGCACCGATGTCATTTCCACTAGGGATGTTCTGTAGTCCAGTGGTGCTGTGAAACAAAAAAGCAATTGGCGAAAATAGTTGCATTCGCCAATTGGTATACTTACCATTTAACTTGCGCTTGTTTGCTTTCACCAATTCCAATTTTGCCCAAACGTTGAACTTTCACAATAGTTGCAGGTGTTCTTCCATTTTGCGTCCAGTTTCAAGAGCACACCCTTTCCAGTGTCCAGACAGGTTGTTGTTGTTGTTGTTGTTGTTGTTGTTGTAGCGGTCCGCAAGTAAAGTCAGTCGTTTAGTCGTCCCCCGTTAGGCCTCATACAAACACGTGCAACAATGCACTCAAAAACAACCTACAACACTGCACTAAACTTAGAATGAGCCAAAACCAAACAGACGAGCGGTAAAATCCAGGTTAAGTTTAGGGGAAAGAATATAGCGATGTGTGTGTGCGGTGGACACATTCTGAAAACAGCAGCCAAACACAACCAAACAACTTCAACCAGCTCAAGGAATAACAAACGATTGGTGACTTGCATGCGGGGGTCCTCGCTCCCCCGTTGGTGGCCACGTTGTCCGGATTGTTCAGTCAAAGGCGCACAAAAAACCAACTATCAACCGCGGGACCATTTTAATTCGCGTTTGGGAGCAACGCAAAAATATTCATCCCGCACGTGCGGGGCGACACAGGTGAACTCAATTAATAGCTAATGAGAACGAGAACGGGATGGCTGTGACAAGCCAGAAGCTCGAGCCGATAAAGAGTTTCCCTCCGTATCGAACGCAGCGCATGAAAAGCCTTTCTAGAATAAAAGTGATCAAATATTAATGTAGCCTACCTTTTCTATTTAGTATTTGGGTCGCATACGAACTAGGTATAATGAAGCCATTTGGAAATGTGATTATTGCAATTATTGATATCTACTGTTTGGTTTATTAGTCTGTCCTGTCGGGCTCTCAATAACCCCTTCATTAAGATAAGCGATCTCCCAAATTGATGAAAACCAACTCTGTTATTGATTGTCCCTCTCCATTGTGAGGCTTTACCCCAAAGAAATGTAACAGTGCCCAGGTCAATCCAAACCCGGGATATATTATATTCAAGAATTTAATTATTTATCGTGTTTACGTGTGTCTGTGTGTGTGTGTGTGTGTGTGTGTGTGTGTGTGTGTGTGTGTGTGTGTGTGTGTGTGTGTGTGTGTGTGTGTGTATACGTGTTTCTCCCTGTGTTTATTACATTTATTTAAAACAAGACACATTTGCAGTTCGGTGGTCCGAGGATCTCGTCACTGGTTTTTGCAGATGATGTGGTCCTCATTGGATCATCGGCCTGTGACCTTCAGCACTCACTGGATCGGCTGGCGGCCGAGTAGGCTACGGCTGGGATGAGGATGCGGCCTACACGAACAGAGAGCGGCAACTTACCTCTAGGCAGAAAAGCGCTCAGTATCATGGACTCAGACGGAAATACGTTCTCCCGCTTTCTGCAGAAAGCGGGAGAACGTATTTCCGTCTGAGTCCATGATACTGCGCGGAATTTTCGAGTTGGGTCTGTCTGCGTCCTGCAAGACGGAGGCGTAACTTGTAGTAGGAGGCGTAACTTGTAGTCGGAGGAGGCGTAACTTGCACTAGGAGGCGTAACATGTAGTCGGAGCAGTAGACGGGCTCTGGTCGGAGGCGTAACTTGTAGTCGGAGGCGTGTCTAGTACTTTTCTAAATCGCGGAAGTGATCTGTATGTAGCAGTGGTGCGCGGGTACATAAATGACCGCAACTCGGACCTCAAATATTAGGCCTTATATAAAAATAATGCACCCGAACCGCTCATTTAAAAATATGCTCTTGATTAGCTTAATCTTGATATGCTCTTGATTAGATTAATCATAGCCTTACATGAAACTGACATCCCTGAGTCATATGCATTTAAGAAAAGAAGCCTATTACAATTTTACAATGACATATAATGCATATAGCAGTTTAACGTGGGGAACCTGCTTAAGTTTAGCCTACTTTATCCCTTTATACCTTTAACAAAAAGACAGCAGATAAATAATTAAATAATTAAAGACAACAGTTTAAAGGCACCCAGTGCAACTTTATGTAAACATTCAATGAAAAATAAACATTCAATTTCTAGTCTTTTTTACACGTAGTAAGTTTCAATAACTCCATACCATTACATATCGACATTCAAGGAGCAAAGATGAGACGTCGTTGTGTGGTGAGAACTGATAGAAAATCGTAAACAACAACAATCGCCGGTGGGGAGAAGCCATTTTTCCATTGACTGGAAGCCTGCTTTATTTATTGTAGGTTACAAAAAATAAAGAAAATGGCGGCATTGTTGTTGTTATGATTTTGTATCAGTTCTCACCACACAACGACGTCTCATCTTTGCTGCTTAAATGTCGGTATGTAATGGTATGGAGTTATTGAAACTTACTACGTGTAAAAAAGACTAGAAATTGAATGTTTATTTTTAAGCCTCGAAAGTTGCACTGGGTGCCTTTAATAATTCAAATAATTGTATTGAATACATATTGAAATTGATCGCTTGCTGCATGTTTTCAAGGTCCTGCATGAGATAGAAAACAATGAATTAAACTAAATATTACTGATAGAAACAAGACAAGAACAATGCCACTAACAGGAGGATAGTTATGAGAAAGCCTTCATATTATAGCGTTCACATTACAAGCCTTCATTTTATATATATTTGCCGGTCTTCAATACATGGATTTCTCAGGTACGTCATCACTGTTGCACTGTGCAAACTGTCTTCTGCCCCAAGACTGGCGTGCACAGGCGCAAAACCTGCTCAAAGCCTGAAACAGACAACACAAACTTGTTTGCATTTTCAGAATCTTTTGGACTAGAAACCTTATTTGATGATAACAAAGAAAACTGACCTTGGGGTCTGGCTCTTCCACGCTCATGGCCTGATAGAATACAAAGGCATAGTTACAAAGGCAGAGTTACAACAGATATGTTCATGTTTAAGACCCGACTTCAATGAAGATCTCGTGTGAACCGTGATTTACAACGCTTTTTGTTTACCGCGAAAAGAGAAAGATCTCGCGTGGACCGCGATTTATGCTGCTATCCATTTGGATGTACGAAGTGGTGGTAAAGTCGCAAATCTCCCAGCTTTCTTGCGGCATTTCACCGAGGCACGCCCCCTTTCGGTCGTAGTATCTCGTCGCTTTCAAAGTAGAGCGAGCAGATCTGTACAAGTAGCAAAGAAGATGGCTGCGCCCATAGTCAATGGGGATTGAGCTGTATTTTCTTTGTATTTGTACCACGTTGGGGGTTGTAATGTCGATTTTAAATCCTCTTACACACTTGATTTCATTGCTGCTTTAATCCGGTCACCAATTTATGCATTGCACGAGGCTATGTTGCTAATGATGACTAGCCCGCTACTACCCCTCGTGGCTCGACAGAAACACGACAGAACTTGTTGAAATTAAAATTGGCGAAAATGGCAAGATATTATTGCAATGTAAAAGGCTTGCAATGTTAATGTTTCTGTAAAGGCTGGCGACCATTATACTAGATTATTTATTTTTTCCAAAATAGTTTTCTTCTCAAACTCGTCGGACACAAATAGCAAACTGGAAGGCTGGAGCAAGGGAAATACGTCACGTTCTCGCTGAAGCTGGTCGTTCGTACCAGCCTACCATCAAAATGGATAGCAGCATTAGAAAAGAACAAGTTACGCCTCCTAGTACAAGTTACGCCTCCGTCTTGCAGGACGCAGACAGATACTATTGGAGTTTTCCTTAAATGTGGGCTGGCTTAAACGTTTAAGCCCGCCCACATCTGCGAGCTGCAGTCAGGGGTTACTCGGCTAAACGGGACGTCAGTGACGACGCTCCTCCCACTCGCTTGTGCAAAACAAACCAACATGTCCTCTCTCATGCCCATATGTTATCTGGTTCTGTGTGGATGATGAGGTATTACCGTGCAATTTCGAAAGACGGCCATCCACAATTATTGATATTGAAAGAGCTGCAATCGTTAGACTAACTCCAAAATCTGGAAATAACTTAGCAAAAAGACTGAAACTAGAGACCGGAATTCCGCTGGGCCAATACAAAACATTAGGCTATAACCAACCTACTCTGGACTGTGATTGCTTTTAGATGGATATCTGAAGATTGTTTAACCGCTCCTCAGTTTTCACTTAAACTATTTTCCAGCACAGAGCGACCCATAACTTTGCAAAACGCGGCGACCCACAGAATTACTTTTGAATTTTTAAAAAGTTTCATGCAATTTTGCATATGGTTCATAAGTGATTAGTACACATTGGAAATTCTGATCAAACATCACTCCTTCTCCACTACCTCATCCAATGCCGCCTCCTCTGACGTGACATTGGTAGCTTTTTTTTTGAAGGGGCTGTCCTTTTGCTGTCAAGAATGAAAAACTATTTTTTTGTCCCAGTCATCTTTGAAACAGACGCAGTGCTATATTTGTATAATGCTTGAAATATGAAATGGACAAATTGAAAGACTGAATTTATGGAAGTGAAAATATATTTTTTTATGCCCCCCCCCCCCCCCCCCCCCCTAATTTATCCTGCTCAGTGGTCTGAACAGTTTCATAAACGATTGCCTATTTTCAGAGAATAAATTTGTGGATGTGTGGCTTAGGTACATAGGACATCTTAGCCAGTCCTGGCTGAGGTTTGTCAACAGCAGTGTTTAAACACTCAAGATTAGCAAACACTGCTGACATTGCCTTGATGGACAGGACTCTCATAAGAGAGGCACCTGAATATTACTTAAAATGTAGCCTAGGCTACCAGATATGGCACCAGAAGCCGAGAAAAACTTCTGAGTTGGGTCATCAACATTATTTTTTCAAAACCCTGAAATCTTTATTGAAAATATGCATACATAACACTTCTTCTACACAATGATACAAAACAGTACAATCACTTTTGTAAATAACACGTACAACTCAAACCCACACATCTCTCCCACCCAAAAACAAATTACTGCCCAGAGATGCTAGTTTAGCCCTCAATATTCCTCCATGACCACTTTACTGACCCAAGAAGGGGATAAGACATTTTAGAATAAGGAGCAACTCCCCTGATTAAAACCCCACAAAATAACGGAATAGACACCAAATTGCATACAGACACAGAGTATGCCACCAGCAGATCTTCTGAAATGTCCCATCGGCGTGGAGGAAGAGATGCAAGCCTGTCCGCAGGTCCAGCAGTTGAAACGGAAATCGGAAACCGTTGAGTTTCAAGACGATTGACCCACGAACACCAGACGGAAAGCCCACGGTGTATATAAGCCTCATGAGTTTGGTTTGGATAACAGGTGGACGACTAGCGACTGCCAAGTAAAAGCTGGCACACACTCACACACACCAGAAAGAGAGCTATAATTCAACAGAAACATGCGAAGAAGAAGAGTTTCACATGAAGGTATCTCTTTTAAAGGCGAGGGGTGGATAGTTGGAACCTGAAAATAGTCATACTCCTAGGCAACAGATTTCCCAAGACCAATTCTCCTATTGGGACAGGTATAAAACGGTGCATATTGATTTGTATTAGTAGTGGTAGATATATTAAAATAAGTCCAAAAGGAAAAAAGTAAGAGTAACTAGGAGGATTTAAAAATAAAAAGGACTCCGAAAGTCTAGTTATATTTTAATATAATCATACAGGGATAGCGGTCAACCAAAAAAAAATTATATATGTGAGAACAAAACGTAAAGTAACAAAAAGTTCAATAAAAACAGACAGAAAAGCATTGTTTTAAACCTTTTTATCAGTCTGTATCAAATAGTCATATCTGAAAACGGGAAGAAAACCTTGAATGATGCTGTGGCCACTGAACAACTTGGTGGGTGTGTGTGAGGGGTCTTCAGTTATCCTTCCAAGCCCCCGAAATGTGTGGCAGCCTCAAAATGAGTCTGTTATGCTTTGTACGCGTGGGTTTGTGTTCCCTGATGTGTCATGTACAATATTATATTCCCCCCCCGTGTCAGGTCACATTGAGGGCAAAACAAGGAATTAAACTCTTCGGGGGTTTTCTCCTCAGGGTTGGTAAACATTAACAAAACGTTTTAGTTTTCAAACTTGGGAGGAGTCTTGATAGAATAGAACCAAATAGATTCCGGTCTTCGTCTCAAGAGAAAAGCAAAAGACCAGTCAAAGTGCAATGGGGGAACGGAGGAGGGTTGAACGTACTGAAGGTGTTTGTGCAAATGTGTGACGAGGAAGGCAGTCGGGTTTGTGTCTCGCTAAATTAGGAACATTCCCCAAGCACTGTCCCTGGGCTTGTAGCTTTTCTGGTTATTGCCGCCTCTAAACCATGACCCTTCAGTGATTACAATCATGAACATCTTTGAAATCAACCTTTACTCATAACGCCCCCGGTAACAACTGATGGCAAAAAGAACGAATCAAAAAGGTCAGAATACACCTTCAACTCCACCCGGGTTACCCCCTTCAAAGTAAGACTGCCAATGCCAACAAACCATCATTGGAAGGATGTGTGGTAAGGAGAAATATATTTATATATATTTATATATAAAACAGATTCAATGTAAAAGAAAAGCCCCAGATTAAAAAAGCAAAAAGCAAAATATGTTTTTACAAAATGGCTCTCAAGTTTTCATTAGTTCCACAGATAGAGGTCGCTATGGGGCTTTGGATAACTTAAGAGTTGATTTAAAAGCCTTTTACAATATTAACTGGTGGATTTAAGGGGCAGCAGTGGGCGTTTGGGGTGAGGGAGGGGGAGAGAGAGCAAGTTTCTTCTGCTGGTGTAAGTTTAGCACGGGCTTACAAAACAAACATACACACAAATACACACAGCACACCCACATTGATGCAGGTATACATGCGCCTGCCCTCATACACACACATACACACACACACACACACACACGCGCCAAGTGTAGTCATTAGTGAGCAAAGAGAGGGGTTTCTAATGCTCTTTTGTGTCTGCGAGCGCGTCTCTTAGACAGAGGTTATAGAAAATGGCGGTAAAGCAAAGCCCGGGTTTTGCAGTTAACGGTCTCCTCGCCAATGATATGCAACTAAAGTCCCTCTTGGTTACATCTTCTCTTGCAGGGGAGGGGGGAGATGTGCGATAGCAAGCTCAACTGTGTGATGATTGGGTGGGGGCTTCATCCTACAGACAACACCACAGATACTTCTGGTTCAGATTGAATAATTACGGGAATGGAAAAAATAACTAAAATAGAACCCCAAGCAACTTTGTCCTAAATGAAAGAAACCAAGGGACAGTGTATTCTTCACACTAAAGCTTTCAATGGCCACGCTCTCTACTCCAAGCCAAGAGTCGCCTCTTAAAAAGGGGAATAACGCCGGGATCATCAAGAAAAACAAATTCAACATCGAGCATCTTTTTTTTTGTGTCTTCTTTTGTCGGTTGGTTGACCAGTGTTTTTTTAAAGATTTTTTTTTTTGTAGCCTTCGTCCAACGACTCGAGTGCCAAGAATATAGCTTAGAGGAAGAAGAGCAAGAAGATAAAAACACATACATACAGAAGAGTTGCTATACCCCCCTGTACACCATCCACCCCAGAACACCCCCATGCCGGTCTCCATGTATACACACACATATATACACGCACACACACATATATATATATATATATATATATATATATATATATATATATATATATATATATATATATATATATATATATATATATATATATATATATATATATGTGAGGGATAGAAAGGCAGACAGACTTCGTCCGAAGATTATACGCCGAGTCTGCAGTGTCTGTCTTTGAGGGAGACCAGGGAGGATGGGCAGCACGATGTTGGGTTCCTCGTCGGAGGTGGCGGCGGCTCTCGCAAGAGACTTTTGGACGCCTGGGGGCTTGTGACGGGGAGGCTGTGGTGGGGTGGGTGGTGGTAGCCTCCGGGGAGCGACTTGCTTTCCAAATCTCTGGCTAACAATCAGGGGTTTGGATGAAGACCTGGATGTTTGCTGAGTGCCTTTTTTTCATTCCCGCCACCTCCACAGTTTTCGTCTGGGTCGGAACATGAGGCAGTTTGAATTTTTCCTCTCGCCTTTTTTTATTTGCTCTCAGGTGGTTGTTTGTTTGTTGTCGGTGACTTGTGTGTGGTCGTTATTCTTCTGGTTGCGGTTGGAAGTCAATGGCCCGGCTATTTCGTCGTGGACTTGTGGTTTTTGTTTGGAGAGACGACAGCTGTTGTACTTTCAGTCACCATCAACTATCCATGGTACTGCAGTTTTCTAGGGAGGATCAAGAAAGTACTTGATTAGTTGGGTACATAGGAACATTATTAATCCCTCGTGAAGGTTCCCTCAGGAAATTGCACATCAAGCAGCAGCAAAAACCATGTTACAAATAGAATAAGAGTTAAAAACAAGCATAAAGGTGCAAAAGTACAAAATGCATAAATAAATATATGCTGGGAAACCATAAAAGAAGAATACTATGCAAGCCAATTTTTACATGAGGGGTTTAATACCGTGCCATGACACAAATAAAACTTTGCCAACTAGGATATTAAAACGGAGGATAAACAGAATGACCGACGGGAAGCCTTCACTCCACCCAACTGTCACTGGAGAAACACCCAGTGCCGTTACCGTTCGGTCCGTCGGGCTCCTGCGTTTCGAGGAATGGCGCCGGCCCCCAGATGCGCACCGTACCGTCGTCCGAGGCGGACGCCATGAGCCCCGGGATGGCGGGGTTCCAGCTCACGCAGTTGACGGTGCGCGTGTGGCCCGTCAGCTCGGCGATGGGCAGCTCGCTGCGACGGTGCCAGATGTACACCTTGTGGTCTGGGCGGGGGACAGGACGGGGGGGACAGGACGTGGTCAAAACTTTAGACAAGCTCAAATATAAACCAAGCCATGATTATTTTGCTATGAATATAATGCATATCCTTTTCCTAGAGAAAACATACACAATCCACGTATTTGGATCATCCAGGTGGTAATTTCGTAACATAACTAAAACTAAAAAGAGCAAAGACAAGGAAGGCGCCTGCGCTGCATGCATTAAAGGTCTCGGGACGAGGAGCCACTGTCTCATTATTCATGCTATGGCGTCGTCTCAGGAGACGGCCGCACCTTCGCTGCCGCTGGCGATGAAGTCTTCGTTGTGTCCTCCGAAACAGGAGTGGATGGTATAGAAGCCCTGGGTGACTCCCTGGTACTTCCTCACCAGCACCCGGTCCTGCAGGTCCCACAGGTGGACGCCCTGATGCAAACATAGTCGGGGAGAAAAAGCAATTAGAAAGGCAATTTATTATTATTATTATTTTTTTTATTAATTTTAAATAATTAATTTAATTTTCTTTTCCTTTTTTGTTGGTTGATAAGTTTGATCAGATGATCAGATCAGACCTTTTTTGCACTCCCTATCCAGTGCAGAAAGGGTGAGCTTCATGGATAACTATAACGGCACAGATCTAGCGTATGGGATGTTAATGACACTCGACTCACCTGAGTTGCTACATTTAACAAAGCTAATCTTCCGTTCTTTGAAACAGTAAACGACATTATAGGGTGGTCCTCCTGTACTCTGTGGGGAGAAAAAAAACAAAGAAACATGGGTTAAAACATGAACAAAACAATGCATTACGACCCATTTATATAACCCGTTTATAAACAAGGAAACCCCCCCCCCCCCCCCCCCCCATCTAGTGGTGTTTTCTACCGACCACAACGCGAGTCACACGTACATGTTTCGGTCGGTGAGGTCCTCAAAGTTGTAACCGCGAATACGTTGGTGGGTGTCCGAGGCCAACACCGTCCTCCCGTCGCCTAGACACCACAGACACTGTACCCTCACGCCCTCCCAGGAGTCCAGCAGGTTACCGTCCAGGTCCTACACACAGCACACATATTCAGCGGACGCATCCTGTAATAAGGTCATTCAACCACGAAGGTACAAACCGGAAATTGCAAGAATCATGCCGGTGCATAACATTCAGGAATGGGTATTGGTAAGGACACGGTTCTATTCGATTTAGATACAATTCGATTTGATACTACTAATAAGATCAACATTTATATCCGTGACAGATACTCCCCGGATAATTCATAAAAGTGTACCTTCTGACACAATATGGGCATTATTGATGTTCTTTGGATAAAGTTTACCCCAAAAAGTATTACACCATATCACTATTCTTTAACAGGCACGGAATAAACTATTCACAGTACTGTATGCTTTCATGAACTTAAATCGAATTTCAAGTGCATGCCCTTAATTGATAATTGCGTTTCTGTAGTTAAGCAGACACTCAATGTGTTAGAAATAACATTTGGCAAAAACCTTCAGCGAAAACAATTAACTTAAATATGACATGATATCATATTCGATTGCAGAGGGCAGCCTAACGCCCTAATTGTAACAACCCAGGTTTGCACCCTCGATCCAGAAGCACATGTCATTCCCTCTCCTCTCAACCCACTTTCCGGTCTCTCTTCACTAACCTGTCCATAAAAAGGCATCAACGCCTAACACAAAGAAATGTGCAATTAATCTAAAAAAAATCTAATATTTTAACCTGGCCCTAATAAGCCCATCAAATTAGCCATCCGTTTGATTATTTAAACGGTAGAGGTCACACGCGCCACCCTAGTTAGTACACACACTCCAACCCCCACTCTGCACCCCGCCCCCACACACAGGATTATCTATGCCAGATAACCACATGCACGTCTCGGTTGACCTTGGAATGTACAGCATGTTAGTAATGACATGCTGTACATTCCAAGGCCTGCAACAGCGCCACCCGTAGTCTCACAAAAAGTGCATAAAAACACTCCACTTTCAACCAATTGGGAACAACGACTGCAAAATAACCCAATGTACTGGTTGACTTGTTCTCGTCCTACTTAGGGCTTATTGGATAAAACGTCTTCTCACTACACTCTTACAGGGTCTTCCCCCCACCCCCCCCGATCAGTAGAAGCCTGAAAATGATGTCAGAGGACTCAGCCCTCCTTAGTGTAGTATTACAGCAAAGCCGGCATATTTAAGGACCAGTTTCCTTGGTAGTCATTGATTATGCATGAATAAATAGTGGCACGATGCATACCACAAATAGAAATATGTTAATTAAAATAGGATAAACACATAGATCCCGTAAGACTTCCGTATGTAATTCAGCAGAAAAGGCAGCATAAAAACAGACTTTGCTTTTGACGAATACATTGAAAATGAACCCATTTCCATGACATGAAACTAGGGATGCACCGAAATGAATTTTTTTGGCAGAAACAGTTGGACGAAAACCGAAACCGAATACGGCTTTTGCCGTTTTTCATTCAATTTGCTTTAATTTTTCACCATTGCATAAATCAAACAATTAAATGTCCTTTATAAACTTTTTTGTCTCGCTTTTCAATAAAACAAAAATCGATTGCAAATTTGATGCAAAATATTTATTTAATACTGAACGTTTTCTAACATTCCAGCAGACCTTATAGCAAGAATTTAAGAACAATGTACCTTTAAATAAATTATTAAAACATTTTTCTTTATTATTATTAATTTTTTAATCAAAAATTAAAATGTTTGGTGTATTTTTTTCGGCCTTTTTACTCCTTCGGCCGGTATCGAAAATTATGTTTTGGGGCATTTTCGGCCGAACATTTTCGGTGGTCAAATATTCGGTGCATCCCTATATGAAACATGCACATCACAGCTAGGCCACCCCTCATTGACCTCCGAGAACAACAACAACAACAACAACAGCAGCAGAAAACGGGCTCAGGAGGTTCACAGATTCCTGATCAATATCTGGGAGGATCCGTTGGCCCAGTGAGCTGCCTGCCTCAGTCAAAACAACCCCCCCCCCCCCCCCCCCCCCTCAAGGCAACGGCCTGTTATTCTCACCTCCCTCCCCACAGACCCAAAAAAAAGGTGAGGAAAGGCTTATGAAAACCAAACCAAACAATAACAAACATTTGCCATGTATATAAAAACGCAAAAAAATAAAAAACTCACTGAGGTCATAAAAGATCCCAGGGCACTGATCGCAAAGAGTAGTGGCTTCCCCCAGTGTCCTGGCCCAACCAGGCTCATTCAATCTGGTCCCCTAATCATCCTCCTGTATAATTGGCTAAATCATTAATTCCCTCACTCTCCACCTCAAGCTGGTGTGTGGTGAGCGTTCTGGCGCAGATTGGCTGCCGTGCATCACCCAAGTGGGTGCTACAAACAGGTGGTGGTTAGTGAGGTTCCCACTTCACTGTAAAGCGTCTTTGAGTGTCTAGAAAAGCGATATATAAATTCAATCCATTATTATTATATATATACACACACACACACACACACACACACACCTGCTATTAATTATATTTATAAAATCTATGCAGACCTGTGATTAAAAGAGTATAGCACCATGTACTCACACATTGGTAGAACTGCCCCCTCTGTCCCCCTGTGACAAAGCGCTTGCCGTCTGGGTTCCACGCGACGCTGGTCAGGCTGTCTTCATGGGACTGGGACATCTTGGTCCGCAACTCCCCCGTCTGGCCACCAGGGGGCGGAGCGAAGGGGAGAGAGAGAGAGAGAGAGAGAGAGAGAGAAACAAGCAGGCGGGTAAGGAGGGCAGAAGTGGGGGATGGGGAGGGGAAATAAGAGGAATGAAAGGAGGACGGCGGGGGAGGGGTGAATGACAGCAGAGGGAGTGAAAGAGAGACGGGGTCGTTGAGTACACGGCTTATGGAATATCTATGGGGGGAGAGAGCCTATCGCGGAGTCGTGCACAGAGATTCGCCTGTGTTCCCATCAAGCGGCCACTTGTTCACCTATTTTGAAATGTTCTCACTGGAGGCCGTGGGCGAGCCAACCGAGGGCCTCCAGAACTATCCCAGCTCTCTCCGGCGTGTGTGCAGAGGGGCAGGTTAACAGACAATACTGAGGGAGGCTTAACGCCCGACATAACCACATCCTGGACCCGATACCTTGATACAGAAGAGTTGTTCCATGATTTGACACACACACACACACACACACACACACACACACACACACACACACACACACACACACACACACACACACACACACACACACACACACACACACACACACACACACACACACACACACACACACACACACACACACACTGGGCCTGGCGGTGTCCCTGCGCGTGTACGCACCTGGATGTTCCAGAGCCAGAGCTCGGAGCAGTCGTCGGGTCCGCAGGCGATCAGGTAGGTGTTGTCTGGGCTCCACGCTAGGTAGGAGACACCGTAGGCATGGCCCTCCAGGGTCCGCAGCAGCTTCAGCTGGTGCGTCTCCTGGAGCACGGAAACGGGTGCAGGGATAAACACTTTGACACGGAAGGCAAAAAATACTCGAATTGAAGCCCGTCATGTGAACCAAAATATAGACTTATTTCTGTCTTGTTTTTTTTTTTACCACGTAAAATAAGACAAAACTGAGAAATGAATGAGTCAATTTCCACTGACTGACGTCCACTAAACGCTTGAACCGTGTGTTTATTTATAATTACTGCTCGAATGAAAAAAAGCGTACCAAAGGGACTGGTGAGAGCATGGCGTAAGAATTATCAACGTCTGAAACAACGTCTGTGTCTGTGTGTGTGTGTGTGTGTGTGTGTGTACATACCGGGTCCACTTGCCAAACGATGACAGTGGTGTCTTTGGAGCCAGTGGCCAGCTTGGTGCCGTCGTGAGAGAACTTGCAGAACCAGACTTCGTTACAGTGCTCTGTGAGGATCTGCTGCGTGTAGCAGGGGAACTGTTTCCTGCAATTAGGAGAGTTTAGTGGTCACGAGAGGCCGAGGTTTGGCACAACCAATTACATGCAACGCAAGACCAGTTTACCCCTTATCAACTGTTAACAACTGTTATGAGCATTTATAAAATGTTTACTTTGGAGGTCATGAAAACATATCATTCACAGTAATTACTTTCAAAATACAGATCTGTTAAATGTCAATACTTTGCAAATACCCCTCCCCTCCATTAAAACACATCTTATCTTAGCTCTTTTAGTAGTAGAAGCACACATGCGTGTCGTAGCATTAGCACGCATGCTAGTCACAGCATTAGCACACATGCTAGTCATGGCATTAGCGCATGCTAATCCTAACAGCAGCACACATGCTAGTCATAGCATCAGCGCCCGCTAGTCATAGCATTAGCAAATGCTACTCAGAGCATGGGCATGCATGTTAGTCAAAGCATAAGCTACAAATGCTGGTCGTTCTATTACCGCATGCCAGTAGTAGCGCACATGCTAGCCCCTTGCGCTACTGACCGGCTGCAGACGTGGTCCAGGAGGAGGGAGACCGAGTCCAGGCTGCTGTCCAGCTTGGTGTTGTGGTAGAGGCAGCGGTCCCTCTGGAGCTCCACCGCCTGCCTGAGCAGCGTCTGCATCCGCCGCGGGGGCAACATCACCGAGGGCGGCAGGTACGCTGAGGTGGGAGAGAGAGAGAGAGAGAGAGAGGAGGGGAAGACGGGGAGGGAGAGCCATCGAGAGACGGATGAGTGGTGGTGGAGTCGCCGGTGTTCCCGACGTTTATCGAACGTTCATCGTCATATCACACACACACGTTTCTCTGCAGGAGAGATGTGGTTATTCTATTTTTGTCGCATGGTTTCTCTCACTCTGTAGTTTGTCCAGCAGTCTGCTGCGAGAGGCAATGCCCTTTCCCTCCCACTCTGCCTTGGCTCTCAGGTCCTCTGCATGGCTGCACATCAGGTACCTGAAATGCAAACAACAACCTTGATGAGAGAAGGCTTTCATGAAGATTGAGGAAACTGTTGTTATTATTAATCAACTATCTGAACTAGACACAGTATTTCCAGACTTTGATGCCTTTGGCAAAAGCAAAGTCCTTTTATGAACAAATGACCCGTGGGAATACAGCAAGCCAACTCATGCCATGTAGCTTTAAGAATTGAGAGGGAACACATTGCTCATATGCAGCCTTTCGTCCATGACATCATCCTCCACTACAAACAGATGCACTTCTGATTACGAGTAATGAACTCCGTATTAAGTGTCAAGGACATGCATCCGGTCTGGTAGTTGGTTGATGAAGCAAAGGCAGATCAGAGAGGAATGAGCGATCTTATCGAAATGGATGTCAGGCTAGCAAGAATGAGCAGCTGACAAAAACAATAGGTCAGCCACTCCCATCGCTTATTTAATCTGGAAAGACATTTTGAGTTTGAGATTGGGTAGGTGCTAAACGGATATGGATCGTAACTAATGACGAGATCATAATAACTTCCATGATTTCCAGAGCCAAGGTTCGCACACACACACACACACGTTGGTCTGGACATAACAAACCAGTGTGGTTTGTTTTCCATTACGACTGCACAACGAACAAACCAGAAGGAAGCAGACGGTACAATAAAACAAGAGGAAGAAAAAAAACAGGATGTTCTCAGCTATTGTACGTCCTCTGAATGAACTCCTTTCAAAAAGGTGCATTTAGGTGGAGACATTCTTCAATGCCGTCTCCATTAAAAAGGTGCAGTGCGAGTAGATTCTCGTCCAAAAGCGGATATCCGAGGTGAGGAGTCTCCTTCGAGGTAGTCCGCGCAGGGTGATTCCATCAACTGCCATTTAGCGGTTAATAACTGCTAAGTGACAGTTTAGCATGGATGAGTAAGGGAGCGGCTTTCATTAAGGAGATTTGGTTCTCTCTATTTCTGCTGCAGACTCCATGGGGAGCCCGGTGAGGACAAAGGTGACCTCGAGAACAGGACCGGCACAAAAAGGGTTGCAGCTTATCGTTACACAAAAGGTGCATGCAGTGGTCCACACACACACACACACACACACACACACACACACACACACACACACACACACACACACACACACACACACACACACACACACACACACACACACACACACACACACACACACACACACACACCCCCCATATAGCGGAGGGTTAAGTACTTATCTTTCATTCATGTAATTCTGAACACACACACGGTTTATTTGTAATAATAAAAAAAAGAAAAGGCATTTGCAATTACAATACCTGCAGTAATAATTGTGCAATGTTGTGACACTGGCACCCTTTGCCCGGCCACTGCGTGTATATTTACATACGTTTACATACGAGGCGATTTGCGGAAGGTTTCGACGACAATATCAAGTGAAGGGTTGGGAACCACTGCTCTAGATGTTGGCGAATAGGGAAGGACGAGGTGGATTTGCTGTGCCACCCGCGAGAGCCGTATGAATGGATGCGCGACAGGAACGGGAGTCGCTGGAGGAGGAGGTGGACGTGGTGGCGTACCCGCTGAGGACGTGGATGCGGTCCGTGTTGTACTTTAGCGGTGTGAGCTCGCCGCGGAGCACCTGCAGGGCCTCCAGCACCTTGCCGTCCTCCAGGTACTCCAGGTACTTTTGCTGCAACAGCAGGAACTTCATCCGCTGCACGCAGCGCCCCCCGGTGGTGAGGAGGGGAGGGAAAGGGACAGAGAGGAGGGAGGGAAGGAGAGAAACGCAGTACGGAATGAGATCAAGACCGCCCTACATCCATAAATATGGAAGTTATCAATCAAAAAGACAATTATCCTCAATTGAAATGCCTTTTTTTAAGGCTTCCCTGCATGTTTTTTGCAGCACTGGGATCCTCCGATGCTAACTGAACGCTTGGTCAATAATAATGGAGACGACTGATAATAGAGTGTGAATCAGTCGTGGCTACAGCTCCATGCAGACATCTAAGGGATTCAAAAGGGACCGTTTCTTATCTGAACCTCGCAGTGCGTGCCACAGCCCCGGAGAGAAGGCTTGCAAACTTCCCAATAGAGGCAAATACAAGACAGATATAAGCGCAAACAGACACACACACACACACGTACAAACACCTGTTTGGGCCTACAGATTATTTGCAAAGAACGATCACATGACTACTGCAATCGTTTTAGGACTTACATCAGCTGCAAGTAAAAAGATAAGGCAACCCCTGAATGGAATACAAAATCAATTTAACGCTAAATGATGATTGATTCATGATACACCAGTAATAATACTGAAACCTGTCCCTCTAACAACTTCTACAAAAATGTCACAACCTTAATCTAACTATATGGTAGAATCATTAAACATGCAAATATATGAAGGTGATGTGGCACGTGTTCGATGGGTAAGGGTCACTGGACGTGTGGGGAATGAATCCGTGCCACCCACCATGATCTGATGGCCATGTCATTAAGGGGTCACGCATGAGGGCCCTATTTGCATTAGTATCGATCCTGTAAAGCCAGAAAAGGGTGACTGTTGGTATGTTTTGAACCGTCCACCCTTCCTGTTGTGTTTGACAGATGTTCTAATACCAATCCACCCCCCCCCGGGCAAATAAGAGATAAGACATAAGAGAGAGAGAGAGAGAGAGAGAGACATAGATAGATACAGAAAGAGACAGAGAGACAGAGACAGAGAGAGAGAGAGAGAGCTTACCACAATGGCATTGGGAGAATGCATCAGTGCTCTCAACTCGTTGAGATCATTCTCAGCCTGGTCCCACACAAAGAGGACGAGGGGATAGAAGGACAAAGAGAGAAATGGTTAGCTCAGCAGTTTCTATGCAGGCACAGGGGGGGAGGAAAGATAAATGACAATGTATACACAACAAAATAAACGTCCATTTTATGAGATGGCTTTAGAACCTATGGGAGATTGGAAAACGGGAGCAGGCCATCCCTGAAACATTACAATAATCTGACACAAATCAAGTGTTAATTGCATACCGTACAATGTTTACATGAACAGGACCATTAATCGAAAAAGATGCATTAATGTAATTACTACTAATAATAAAAGTCAGGCCAAGTTTTAAAGAGGGAAGCTTAAGGCTTGGTAGTGACCAAACAGGCAAGTTGTGCAAACAACTATCACACATGTTTTTTATTGCAATGGCACTCAGTTATTGTTCAATATAAGACTTATTTTTACTGCAGAGCCTTTGGCGTCGACTAACCTATTAACCTCAGTAGGCCTATGGTGAGGAGGGCGCTGTTGCCTTTTCACGATTAACTCTAAAAATAATGGAGCCCTCTTTCAGCTCACCACAGGAACAATTACATGAGCTACCACAGACAAGTACGTTTAGTTCCTGTTGGGGTATAAAGCCACCTGAGGGAATCTAGTGAACTCTAGAACACAACAGAAGATGCATTCTGCTTTAACTGCAGCCCATAAGAACTTCAGCCAGCCATAGCTTTCCATCCACCCACCCTTGATATTAATTATACAGTCAAAAGGGTCATAGAGGGAAATGTTATTACCTAGGGTTATGGTATTGCCTCGCTATGGAAACCAGCTTTCAGGGTAAATTAGGTTTGTTTTTTTTATTTTTTATTACTCCTTCAAAATGGACGACGACTGCCTCTGGCTGCAGGCCAGTATAGGTTGGCTCTTTACCAATGGCGCCATACTGAAAAGATAAGCTAATGGTTTGCTTGGGTTTGATGCTACGAAAACCCCACTGTCCTATAATCCCTTCCCTATGCATTCAGAGAGACTTACACCCAACACATAAAAGTGACGATGAATGCCAAAATGGACTGAAGCTCAAATGAACAGCCTCTCTGACCACATAAGAGTGTCACTGGTCACCCGCATACACACACCTTGTCCCAGTCCCCCTCCATGACATGGTTGCGGAACTTGGTGGCCGAGGAGTGTTCAAGTCTGCACCCCGACTCCTGCATCAGCAGGTCCACCGTCTGACTGCAGAGGAAGTACACAGGAAGACCCTTAAAGGTGACTGCATCAGCGAGGTGCGGCGGAGAAATGGTGATGAAATAATTCAAAACGCGTTTAAAGACATTGTCAACAACAGCTTCACCAGGGGACGTGTACATCAACCATTTATCTTAACTAAGGCAGAGCTGGATTAAGAGACTACCATTTAGAGCTGGATTAGCATGTCGTCTTTTAACTTCGTCTATGTCCATACCTGTGAAATTTAAGAGAGCTACAATGTCACAACAGGGTGAGATTGTTTATTTATTTATGCTATATTGTATCCGGAAAAGATATGGGGTTTTGTAATGTGCATCTCTTTGACAATATGTTGATTGCCTCCGCATATTTGACCCTAAAAGTGTCATTACAATTAGGAAATAGATAATTTAATGTGTGCTTTTGTTTGTTCCTAACAGCTTACTTCACAGCTTAAGGCTACATCTAACTACAGAGTTAAGATATTACTGCAATCCATTATTCTACAGTGCACTTGTTGGTAAAGGTGATAGGCAACATTTTCAATGTAAGCCTTTTTATGAATCTGGGCATGCCTAATGATAGGGTTACAATACTGAAAATGAAATAACTCATGTGGAATTGAAAAGGAAATGTGTTGTTAAACGTTGGCAGTTAATAGCCAAGACATCAATCAATAAACAAAGAACCCTTCAACTGCTTTGTACGGTAGTAGATGCTTGTGACCATTTCTGACTGGGAGAAGAAGGGGCTGCTGACAGTTTGGCAAAATGACATCATCCGCAGGTAGCAATGGAATGGCGCAGCAGCAACAGCAGCCGTGTGTTCAGAGTAGGGCATTCATTCTCTGCTGTCTGCTCTTGTCTCTACTTTATACTGCCGTGCAATGGTGGCTTAACACAAGACAGTGAACTTAGCCGAGAGCTGCAGAGGTCTAGCAGTCGAATGGTGTATTTTCGGGTCCCTATGGTGACAGTGGCCGATCCAAACTCAGAAGACTAGAAATAAATCTCTCGCAGAGGCTTGGTTCGTCCAGTGTATGCTATACTATAATTAGAATGAAACCCACCGTTTCTAATCTAAAACAGCTGGTTTTGACGCGCATTCCTGGGCCGCCATGAAACTGTATACTACGCCAATGAGAGAAACGACCCGTCTTCTAGAGGAATGACTCGCATACACAATGCACATGCCATACATTACCGTCATAATATGAAATGGCATTATGTGGTATGTGTATGTGTACTGTCAACATGCATTCATTTAGTGAATAAATGGATAAAAACATCGTGTGCGGGTAAAACATGCAAATAAACAATAAATAGCTGGATAATCTATGCGATGTTGTTCTGGCGTATGACAGTCTAAACGGGTTTAAAGAGTACATCAGTTGTTTGAACCCTAAAATAACTCCGGACAGTTTTCATAACCGTGTGTTAATGCAACTACGACTGACCCTGAATGGTTTGTCAGGTATTTAAAGACCGTGCATCCACGATGAAAACACCCGAGACCGTGGCGGATGTGGGTAGAAATCAACAATCCAAGTTCTCGGTACATAAATCTTATCATATGTACACGGCTGCTTAATTTAATTGTATTCGCCACAATACAAGACTGGTGGTTTACAGATCTGCAACAACAGTTATTTTCTCGGGTTGTGTATTCTATGGATTACGAGAAGCTGTAATTGGGCTTTCTGTCAAAAATTAAACACAACAACCCTGTTTCAGATCATTCCCCCTTGTTCTGAGCACGATGGATGCGTGTTCAGTCCAATGGTTGACATCCCACTGTGTTTTAAGCCGTGCAGTTAGACAAATACAACACTGGAACGCAGGCTAGTGAAGTTAGCCACAGAGCTAACACTGTTATTGTGCAAGATGGACCCCTTCTTCTCTGAACTACACAGCTCACAGCTAACCCATCCCCCCATGTTTGTGTCTGTCCAAAGCAGTGATGGCTCTGGGACGATGATGGTCTGCCATCTCGCAGTTTTAACCCTCGACACACACATCGGGGGTGGATACGCCACAAGCTTACATGGGTTTAAGCTTTTCGTTCAATTGGCGGATCTGGTGAACTTACTTTAGCCCTAGTCCGTGGAGATGTTGTCCTATTAATCGGATGACATCTTCCTCCGCTTGAGAGAGTCGCTTCTTCTTCTTCGACGAGGCGTCAGAACCAGAAACCGTCGAGACGGTCCCGGAGCCTGGTCCTGTAGAAGCCCCGTTACTGGTACCGACACCGTTACCGTTATTTGTGCTAGACAGCAGACCGTTTGAGTGTGTCCCACTACCCGAGGATGACTCCCCGTTTTGTGCGCTATTAAGACAGGAAAGCTCCGACGATTCTTGTCCTGCTCCGTTTGCCTGCATATTGATGCCGATATTGCTGACTAGACTTCGATTAAAATGAATAGCTGAGGTGGCTTGAGAATGGAGAGAGGGAGAAGAAGAAGTAGTAGCGATTCCGAGTCCAACACCGTGAAGGCCCGCTCCGACTGTTGACGCCACGGGCTCTCCTGCTCCCTCCGCCGCCGAGGCTCGGTGTTTCTTCCGTGGGGGCGGTGACGCTCCGCCGGTGTCCGAGTCGGAGGAGGAGGAAGCGGAGGCCAGAGTTTCCTCACCGAGAGCGGCCGTGGTTAGAAGCCGGCGAAGCTCCGGGTGGGAAAGGAGGTTTCAGCTCCCAGTTTGTCGACACCTCGTCCCTATTGAACTGCGAAGAACTGACAAGTGCGAAAGCGCTGACAGTCGCCCCCGTTTTGTTGTTATTCTCCAAACAGCTGCAACACTAATGGAGTCCTGACGCGCTGACGTCACCGGAAATTCCTACACTACCATGTTTCCGGGTAGAGTTACCGTCCAGGAGTTACAGTGCTGCACACAAAACTCGTTTTAACATAATTAATAACGGAGCGTACAATTTCTATGTCTCTTAATTTTATTTTTGTCTCAGCATGAGAGTCAGCCGTGTTTTTCACTTTATTTTCGCAATTTTTCATGCATGTTGCATACGCAGAATTTGGAAATCATAAACCTGATTAAACTATTCATTAGAATAACGGACATTTCAGAGTTTTTTTTTGTTGCTTAAACTGTCCGGTTTATGTTTGTTTTATTTCGGTTCATCCGAATCTCAATCAATTGTTTTAAAGATTAGAGTTAGAAAAAACGTATGCTTGGTCAGATGGAGGTAACCAAAGTTGGTCATTTATTTAACGTATTCATAAAGCTATGTAACACGCTATGCATTTATTTTATCATCTCTGTTGCTGTCCTCCATTCAGAGATTACGAGGCGGCATGTCAATATTAACAAACAAGTGTGTAGTACATTCAACTTTATTTACAAATGTCATTATTTACATATTTATGCAATAAATACAATACAATTATATTATACATATACTTCTTCATCTTAAAGACTTAAAATAAATCGACATTATTACCCTTAATGCATGGAACTTTGTGCATGGACGTATAATAAAGTTTATCTTCCAGATTCTACTATGGGCTGTAATGCTGACATCTAGAGGTTGGCTAGATATTACTAATGTACTTTCATTAAAATAAGCTTAGGCTATTGTAACATTTTAGAGTGTGTGGTTGGGGGAACATATTAAAGGCAAATCATTTGAACAATGGGCCAACGATACATTACAGCGCTGCCTCAATGTACAACAAACTAAGAACATTAGAAAAAAATATTTTGGTCCAGTCTAAGCTTTAACACTTGAAGCAGGGACCTATTTGTAAAAAAAATCAATAACATGATCATCCAGCTTCATGAATATAACAAGCAGAATGAAGTCTTTAAATAATATATTTTTCAATGGAAAAAATGTTGATACAATGCATATGATCGCTTAAGAAAATATTAATACTCTCCTAATTGCAGATGCTTCATGTGACTAGTTGTTTTGACGGATTGAGCTCTATGTAAATATAAGTGTGAATATGTTAAGGTTGTTTGAATATATGTCGAACCATGCATGTGTTATGGATGCGGCTGTAGGCGCTAATGGTCAGGAGATCTCAAGCACCTGGTGTGGTAAAATGGTTTGGACCAGAACCTTTCCATTAGTACTGGGTTTATCTTTGCCTTTCATGAAGAAGGTGAGCAGCTCCCCTTTTCCTTTGACAAAAATGGGGCCTCTTCGAACAAAACGGAAGCCATATTCCTTCAGGATCATATAGCAGTCTTCTACCACCTGAGGGCAGAGCAGATACAATTAGTGCTGTCAAGCGATTAAAATATCTAATCGCGATTAATCGCATTAATGTCATAGTCAACTCACGATTAATCGCAAAAAAAATTCTATGCTAAATATCCCTTGATTTCTTTGTCTCATTAATTTTTCTCATTTTCATGCTCTTATCAACATGCCTTGTGCAAATGTTTTTTTATTGATAACAACGTTGGCATATACTGATCAAAACAGGACGATACAAAAAAAAAGCATATAGTGCAATTAAACGATGAACACACAAACATACTGCCTTGAACATAGCAGTCAGGCTACTGCTTCTTTGTTTTGAGCCAAAGAAAAATAAAAAAATAAATCAAACTTAATAAATAAATAAATTGCATTAATCGTGCAATCAAAAAAATTAACGCCGTTAAAATTGGTTTGCGTTAACGCCATTAATAACGCGTTTAACTGACAGCACTAGATACAATATAATCATAGCCGGAGTAATTCTGAAGCAAAATTATGTGTGTGCATGTGTGTGTGCCAGAGAGTATATGTGTTTGTGTGTGTGTATTACGGTGTGTTTGCACTTGTGCGTGCATATGTGTGTATATGCATGCGTGCAGATATGGAGCACCTGTATGTTTCCCATCACTCCTGTGGACTCCATCCTGCTGGCGACGTTGACGGTGTTTCCCCAGATGTCATAGTGAGGTTTACGAGCCCCAATGACCCCAGCCAGCACCCCCCCCTTATTGAGACCTGTGAGGGAGGAAACCAAAGCTTCAACATACAAACAAGCATACAAACATGCACCTTACATGACAACCATAACATACGCCCCCCCCACAGACACACACACACACACACACACACACACACACACACACACACACACACACACACACACACACACACACACACACACACACACACAAACAAACACACACGCACACACACACACACACAAGTGTAAATATCCCCAATGCACACTGACCAATGCGGAGCATGAAGTTGTTGAACGACTGCTTGTTGAGGTTGGTGAGGATGACTTTCATGGCCAGGGCAAAGTCTGCCAAGTCAGCCAAGTGCTGCCAGCGCTCGATCAAACACTGGTCCTCTGGCTGGTTGGACACAAATGCAGAGAATTGTTATTCTTGTCAGTAGCAGCAGAATCCACTTTGGTGCTGAGCCGGGCACACCACAGACATGGGTGGCTGTAAAGGGCTTGTGCATCGCAAAGCCAAACCGCAATGACAGCAGCCATTTTGGGAGACTAAGAGCATGCAATGTTCGTTACTTTGTTAGCAGTATTGTTTTTTTTGGTCATTGTTAACTAATTATTCATGGGATGATTTGTCTTTATGGGTGACGTTTTAGTGTTTGCCAAGACGAGGAAAAGCAGCATTTTTATTCGCCCCGGTGACGATATATTTGTGTTCATTCAAGCTTTTATAGTACTAAAACTCTCTTCTTCGATGCCTTCTGAAGTAAGTGCCTTGAAGAAGGGACTGACAATCACAGCTACACAGACAGACACATACAGACAGCCAGTCCCCTCTAAAAGGCTCTTCTGCGTAGCTGCGGTTGTCTCGGGTCAGTACTGTGGTTCTGTGAGGCGGTACCTTGCGGTTGGTGTATCCGTTGGTGTTACTCTCTGGGGTCACCCCTGAGGCAGCCATATACGTGCTGCCTATGGTCTTGATCTTCGTGATGAAACGGAATCCATCCCTGTCCAATAGCTGAGGGATGAAGTTCAATGCACAACGTGATGTTCCCTCTCTAAACCTTTTCTTTAAAAATGACACATCATCAGCCCTTTATTCTCGACCGCTGACTCACGCTGTCAAAGTCGGAGATGATCTCGTTGAGGATCCGAAGACATTCGATGCCTCCGTTGTTGATGCCCTCCTCGGTGTAGAAGTCGGAAAAGTTTGGTATGGAGGCGAACATCACACCAATCTCATCATAAGACTGGCTGTACAGCTCCTACGGGTAGGGTTTGGGCAGTTTACAGGATTTTAGCAATTTCTTCTGATGTACAAAATTCCAACTCTCTTCTTTTTCCGTCACTGGAACTTTTTTTCACACACAAACACACAGATTCACACACTAATTATCACAGGCTCTCTTTTTCACACAGCGCACACACACACACACACACACACACACACACACACACACACACACACACACACACACACACACACACACACACACACACACACACACACACACACACACACACACACACACACACACACACACACACACACACACACCTCGTCTCTCTTCTTGGTGCCCAGGAAGTGCCTGGCCACATGCTCTGGCAGCATGTTGGTGACCAGGGCTTCGTTCCAGCGCCTCATCTCTAACACCCGCTCCTTCTGGTCGTGCACCCCGATCTTCCACAGGAACAGCTTCCGCGACTGACGCTCCACCTACACATCCATGCGTGTGTGTTTGTGTGTGTGTGTGTGTGTGTTAGTTTGATGAAATGAGTATGGCTGGGCTAAAGGTCAGAGTTGGTTATATAAAGGTGTGAATACATCCCCTGGGACTGTAAGATCTAAACTGTCACAGTTTAAATAAAGACTATTGAGATAGATGGAAAGATGATGAAAATAGACAGACTCACAAGTCGGGCAAAGCAGTAGAAGCTGATCATCATGACGATGATCATCATTGTCATCAGGTACTTGGACGGTACCATGAAGGTTCTAGAAAAACAGATGAAATCATTTTGTTTGCTGTCCAGAAAATCATAATAATTACATTTTTTAAATCAAATTATAGTTCCACTTTTCAGAAGCATGAGGACTTGAACGTCAAGCTAGTCACCTCATCGTGTCTAAATTGCATGCATTGTAACAAAGCACTGCATTAGTGTTGGGCAAGTTACTTCAAAAGCGTAATGCATTATTTATTACTTGTTACTGTAATTTCAAAGTAATTAGTTACATTACAATATTACTGTCTTTGAATTGTAAGGCACTACACTACTTTTACATTACTTTTGCATTACATTCACCAAAATAACAGGAAATATGGATTTGGTGTTCTCAATAGATCTTCTTGTGTTCAATGCAGCTCGTTACACAGCAGGAGGTTGGCATAATGACTGAGCTAGGCTTAATTAGGCTAACAAAAGTACAATATAATGGTTGCAGTAATTGAATTGAAGTTAGTCGATTTAGTAACCAATCGTGCTACGCAGTGTCCGTTTTCCCACCTGTGCGCGGCGGACCCCAGTGAGTCGTACGCGTCGTACAAGTCGCGCCAGCTGAAGATGTTGACGGCGCCGGTCGCCGTGACGACCATCACCATGAGGGCCAGCTTCACCAGGTGGCTCGCCTGCACCAGCATGGCGGTCGCTATGAGCGACGTCACCGCCATGTAGCTGTAGTGCTTGGGGTTCTCCGCGCAGTGCCGCTCCCCGGGGGGGGGGGTGGTCTCCGGGGACGGGACGCGGCTCGTGTTGAACTCGTGGACCGGGAGGGGGACGCAGCTCAGCTTGCGGGGGGCCGGGTCAGAGGCAGCGAGACGCAGGGGGAAGAGGGTAGGATGTGAGGTGAAGCATTAGAGCGAGGGCGTCCGAGGATGTCAGTACGCAAGAGGAGCGATGAGGTGTTTGATTAGAACGTGACGGTAAGAACGAGGAGAGATGAGATGTTGGATTAGAATGTGACGGTAAGAAAGAGGAGACGTGGGCGATGATATTGTATTTTTGATAAGAGCAGAGTACAGTCACAAAGAGGGATACATCACACATGTGATATGGAATGTGAATTCAAATTATTCCAACTGTGTGTCTAAATCAACCGGGACAGGGTTGATTCGCAGGGTTGAACATTTGAAAATCTGATAATCTCTTATGGTTGTAAATGCAACATTGAAGAATGTGATCCACTTTAACTGTTGAGGTACCATTTCTACAGAGGATACTACAGAGGACCAAAAGAGTAAAAGCCACACGTTGCAGTTCGATACTCATTTTGAGCAACCAGCCGTTTCTTTAGCTTCCTTGATAACTCCCAGCTGTCACCTGTGACTGCCGCCAGTTAGTGTATCTGACAGGTTAGGTTTAAATGAGTGTGCTCAGCGACTCTGTCTGTCTATGCCTAGTAGGGAAGAAATCAAGGCAGCAATGTGTGGAACAAGCAGTCCCTCCCGGGGGAAGGGAGGTGTGTCTGTATGTGTGTGCGTGGGTGGGTGGTTGGGGAGGGGGCAGTCAAATTAGCCCGCAGGCGATGAGGCAGACAGCTAAAGCACAATAATGGACTCCATTGGGACCTGCTTGTCAGACACTTGTTACACAAAGCTACTGGTAGCCTGACATGGGAAAATAAAGGGAGGACACGCAGGAAGGCAGCAACAAAGGCAAGCGCCAGTCAGAAGAACTGGTTCATGGAGATGTGTTTCTGTGTCTTTGGCCGTACCATGTCTGCGATCTCCGCCATGGTGAGCACAAAGATGGCCGCCATGGCCCAGGTGTTCCTGGCCCAGCGCGTGCGGTCGAGCCACACAGAGAACGACACCAGCCTTCTGGAGAACCTCTGTGTCGCCCCATATACATAGAGTAGAAAAAGTGGTTAAAAAGTGATTATAATGATAATTTTTTAGAAAATGGATATTATCTTACGAATGAACAAATCTAAACAAACGGCTTTCTGTTATGTTGCTTCGATAAGTTATTCATCGAAATCGATGACACTGTTTACATATCACAGGCATCCTGTCGTAACGATTCCTGTTTATTATTGAATAGCATAGTACTGCATTGTTTCATTGCAACCCTTTATTTATGTCCCATTACCCTCTCTCCCCCACCTGCCCTCAGCTCACAGACGGGACCATTGTGTTTATGATTACAACATCCTTCTTCTTCTTACCCTGGGAAAGATGGCGGCCAGGGAGCAGACTGTCAGGATGAGGAGCAGCACCTCTCCGATGGCCAGGGTGACGTAGTTCACCGACAGCCTGCCGCACGACAGGAACACACGTTAATGACTTGTTATGATCTACCATGAAGAACACCGGTATCTTCTGCTTGATATCTGGGTACAATTTTCGTCATTTTCGTCTACTTTTGTATTTCTGGTTCAAAACCTTAATGACGTGGCTGGTAACAATGTTAATAGTGCTTGGGGGTACTCTATTACCTTCAAGAGATCTCTCTGTGGCTAATACGTAGTAAGACGGTACACTGCAATAATTATTATTTTCATTGTCGATGAATCAATTCCTCATTCCGTCTAACCCTAACCCTTACCCAGTTAATGGAGCTTTAAGTGATTTTCTTTGTCTCATGATAATTAAAATAAAGATGTGCATTTCTGACGCTCATAACACAGCAAGGCACATATTCTCCTGAAATTCTCATTGGAAAGGATTCAATGATTTTCAAATGATAAGTCGATGAACTTTCTTTCGATCGTCTCAGCGGTTATTGAGCAATCGTCGGAGCTCCGTCACATCCTCGCCTTGTGAGGAACAAAGGGTTGGATTGTGTGCGGCCTCACCAGGGGTCGATGAAGACCTCCATGGCTGTGATGAAGAGGAGCACCACGCAGCAGCAGCCGAAGGCCACGCCGCTCCTCCCCTCCTTCTCCGAGGAGTACCGAGCCTCCAGCTCGCCGTCGGTGAAGTGCAGCAGCAAGGGGTTCACGTGGTGCTCCTTCATACTGACACACACACACACGCACACACACATGACACACACACACACACACACACACACACACACACGCATGCATGCACATAAACACGCAGGGAGTGATGCTTTATGAGTATGAGCATGTGTGCGTGACAGTGAGCGTGTGTGGGAGTGTCGCGTAGAAGCAGTACTTTTTTGATGTTTAGGGAGTCAACACATGTATAAATTCGTCCGCTCACATAACCCCAACGCTTTCCCTTATTTTTGTGCTCTATTGTCCTCACATGTTCTCATTTTCTCGGTCCAGCAGCTCCTGTTGCAGTCTACTGTTGAGTTCCTCTTCCTCGTTCAGCCCCCCGCTCACAGTGATCACCCCCTGCACAAAACAGTTTTGATTTAAACATGTAGGTCATTTTTTTTTAAATTTATTTATGTTTTAATAATAACAATAATAAAACCAAAACGTTTAATTTGTGTAGCACTATTCTATATATTCAAACACTTTACAGCAAAACAAAATACACAAATAAAATAACATCTAAATATCAACAAAAGGTTACATTAAAACATTGAAGGGGCAGAAAGCTGGACAGAGAGGTTAGGAGTGATACATGTATTTCAACAACCTCAGAAATTCTAATTCAATAAATGTTTTTAGATGTGTGTGTTTGCGTTGTCATTTACCTTATTCTCTGTGGCTACAGCCAGGTTAGAGCCAGCGTTGCCGTGAGTGACGGTGGTGTTTATCAGCTGTGTGGAGTTGCTAGCGGGCAGTGCGCCTCTCTGCCGAACACAGACATTGGGCGGTGGAAGTGTCAATCAAATGTTCTTAGTCGGAAATCGATTCAATAACGTTAAAAACGATAGAGAATTTTTAACCGCAGATAAATCAAGCACTTAAGTAGCTCGAGAGGTCATACGATTACAACAGTGTAATGAATGAAAGGATTCATTGAGTATTAAAGGTATAATTGATTAAAATTCTTTCAATCGACTAAGCGGTTAATCAACCGCTTAGTCATTGCAAATACAAAAATCAAGCCTATATTGATGTTGTTTGACATACTTTCCTTTTCAAAAACAATGAACTAATACTAGTAATACAGCGGATTCATGGTCAAGAATACTGCATATTACAATCAGATATATTCTAATAGATGAAAAAAAAAAAAAAAGACAGAAAATGCACATTCTTTGCAGTAATAATAATCTTCAAAATCGGTTGAGAACAGATCAATACATTATGAGGGTAAATCTCTTACATTTCCATTGACCCCATTGGCTGTGGGGGACAGGATAAGGTAGGTCTCGATGCCCTTCTCCAACAGGTACTCACACCTGTCCCCTCCACACCCCGCCTCCATTTCAAACTCCCCGGAGAGACACTCCATGGTACTGTGGGAGATATGGACCCTCCTGTTGAACACACACACACACACACACACACACACACACACACACACATGCACAC
>NC_082402.1:3607009-3644932 GCF_031168955.1 Gadus macrocephalus
CATTGTGATGACTGCTTTTGGTCTTAATTAGCCTACATGTGGAATAGCGTGTGCAATAATATTCAACAGCTCTGTGAAAGACGTTGAAAAGGTGCAGTCCCCCATAGTATTCAAGTTAAAAAATAAATAAAGTAAACAGTAATTTCATGGCTGCCTCTTAAAATGTAACAATTGTTGGACAGACTTCAGTTTGATATCCAATCACTTGACTTCTTCTTCCACCGTCTTTGTAAAGAAAAAACGATTAGTCTCAAATAAAATGTTGCAATAACCGAAAAGCGTACCGTAGTAAAAAATTGTTGTTTCCCTGATGCTTAGAGAAGGATATCGTTGAGTATCTCTACAGCTAAACACATCAGGTGTTAATTCGGCTCAAGGGTTATGTTTGTCTCTTTGCTCCTTCTCTCCTCTCCCCCCGCCCCTCTTGTCAACCCCCGCCCCACACCAACTTGTCTCAAATAACAAGACCTCTGATACTGTTGCCATGTTGAAACCAAACTGCCAGAAGGCAAGTGGGTCTCGACTCTAGACCCACTTGCCTTCTGGCAGTTTGGTTTCAAACTGCCAGACAACATGCTTCTAGTTCCTCTCTAGACTCTAGAGAGGAACTAGAAGCATTGTAATAGAAAAGTGAAATTTAGAGGTTCTACCTTCTACCGTTATATTTGAATCTTACATATTTATTTTATAAGTTACCAATTTAATAAGTGAGTAAGCATTAGTATCGTTATCGCTAATGGTATCCTTGATTCGAATAGTATCCAGCAATATATAAATTCTTCCCTCGATTTAGATTTTCACAAAAATAACAGATGATTTCCTTCTTTTTCGTTTATTCTCACGTGAAGAATAACAATAATAATTTTATTTGAAAACAAATTAAAGCTTAAAAGCGTGTACATGCATCGTCACAAAGACAAACAAACAATCAAACACAAATATTGTGTGTGTGAGTGCGACCGTGCGTTTAACAAGTGCGTGGTCTCCCCCTCATTCTCAGACCTATTGGTTCGTTCCAGTCCCAACAGCCCAACCGTCCGCCCGTCCCTCAGTCGTCGTGCGTGGCCGCCGCAGCCTTCACCGGCTGCTCCGCCATGCTCTTCAGAGTCTTTCCGAGCGCCAGCGCGACGGCGATGGCCACGCCCACCGCCCCCAGGCTCCCGAGGGCCGCCGTGCCCAGCGCGGCGGCCCCGAGGGCCCCGGCCCCGAACGGCGCCGCTCCCGTGGAAACCGTCTCCTTGCCGAGCTGCCTCATCAGGTCTGCGCCCGTGCCCGGCCCGTACTGCAGGTTAAAGGGGCTCCTGGGGGCCCCGCAGAAGAACGCCATGGTGGCGACGAGGGACACGGTGAGGGCCGACGCCAGGAGCTGGCACCACGGCGCCGCCGACGACCACGACGCGTACCCCACGCCCAGCATCACCCCGGCGACCACGGCGCCGTGGACCACGTTGGTGGCCCGGTGCTCCGCCTTCAACGCCACGCGGGACGCCGCCAGGGCCAGCCCCGTGGCCGCCGCCGCCCCCAGGATCCCCCCCAGGCAGCTGCGGGACCCCGCCCCCGTGCAGGCCGGGAGGACCACGCCCAGGGCGAGGCAGGACGCCGCCGCCGCCGCCATGGCCGTGCGGGCCGCGCCCTTGGTCCCCAGGCCCACGGCGCCCATGGTGCCCAGGGAGGCGCCCAGCAGGGGGGCGAATAGGACCCCCACCCAGAACACCGCCTCCAGCAGCAACGCCACCTCCGCCTCCCCGCCCGCCGCCGCCGCCGCAGCTCCATCGGCGCCCGCCTCGACCACGGGTTTCCCGCCGATGCCCAGGCCGATGGGGAAGCCCAGAAAGGCCACGACCACCACGCTCAGCGACAGCTTCCCCAGCAGGCCGCCGGGCCGGCGGTCCGACGGCGGCGGGGGCGCCCAGCGCTGCCTCAGGAACTTGCGGAGGCCCACGATGAACGAGACGCTCATGGCCGTGGCGAACAGCCCCAGCAGGACGCCCATGCGGCCCAGCACGGCGTTGGCGTGCAGCGTGACGTAGATGACCAGCAGGGCGGTGGCCGTCTCGTTCACGTCCGTCCGGACGTACGTCGACAGCACCAGCATGCACCCGGCCCCCAGGAGGCACCACGCTGGGGCCAGGCCGCCCAGTAAGCCGGCCGCCACCGCCCCCACGGCGGTGAAGGCTCCGGCCGCGCCGTCCGTCAGACGGCCGTCGTGTGGCGTGCCGCACCGCGCCAGGGTGGACATCAGCAGGGAGGCGAGGTTGAAGCCGAAGCCCAGGGAGAAGAAGGTGGCGGCGAACACGAGGCTCGCCATCACGCCGGCCACGCCCGTGGAGCCCACCTTGCCCGCCACCATGGCCAGGCCCGTGGCGCTGCCCAGAGGGCCGTCGGCGATCAGGCCAGGGTCCACCGCCATCAGCGCCGCGTCCCCCAAGGCAAACCCTGCCGCGGCGCCCGCTAGGGCGATCTTCGCTATGGCTAATGCACCTGGAGGGTCACGGATACATGATGGATATATGTTACTTTATAACTAACAATTTATGTGTTATATTATTATCATTATTTCGTTTTTGTATCCCCTACCCGGACCAGATAAAAAAAATGCTTTTCCTAAAGAGGCTTGTCCCTTTAAGAACAAAGGGAAACCAGGAAGTAGCTGTCTCATGTACAACTGGTAGGACTAAAATTAAAACAAACGTATAATTGCATTAATCTTTTTATATAGTATGAGTTAAAATGAACAATAAATCAGTTTATACGAAAAGCAGAGATACTTTGCCAATGCCCTTTCAACATTACACTTTTGCAAAGTGTGGCTCTAACGTTACTCCTCGTCTTTCATTACTAGTTTACCACAAGAATATTCACAATAGGTAGACCAAAGAATCTTCACAAAAAGAACCATACGTTCAGAGAAATGCTAAATTAATTGATAGTCTACCAATGTGGTTTTGCATGTCAGTAACTTCTGTTCATATAGTTGAAGAGCTCACCGAGGGTTTCTTCTGCCATTGTGTCGTCTGCTTCCTCCTACCACCTAGCCTTCCGTACCGACGCATGTCCTAAGCCCCGCCCCTTCTGATTTGGCGTCAATCAAATTGCCCACTGAATTACAGTTTAGATGGCTGACAATAAAATGGACCTCAAAGACATCAATAGATGGTTGGTCAATTTTTTTTTTTTTTGGGATGATACATATTAATATATGATATGCATTAAGTAATAATATATATGAATAGTAAATACAAATAAATACGTGTTTTTGGAGGAAATAGGTATAGTTAATTTATTGACAGTTATACAAAAAGAAATGTAATGCCAGTCAAAATGTTTGTTTGGTTCACTATAGATAAATTATATGTATGGTATTGTATATGTATTTTCTATTATATTCTATGTATCTTTATTTTTACAGTAATCAATTTGCTCTTGGATCATGGTTCATATAGTATTTGTGTCATCGTCTTTTCTTTTCTGATAATAATCCAAAACCCCAAACCCCAAAAAACGAACAATAAGGAAGCAATAATCTCTGGCTAAAAATATCAGATGAAAGACACGTGTTGCTTATCATTTAGCGAGAGGACTTATCATGCGGCATTAGCAGCCTCTAGTGGCTCGAGTTGTCGATACAGTTATAGCTATAATGTCTCGCTGCGGCTTGTAGGACATGGACATCCAACGTCCAAGTGCTGTCACTTGATTCCAATTGCCACCCCCACTGACGTCACTGGCTAATGCAAAAACATGCGTTTGTGAAATGAGTTTTTGGGTCCACTCCTTTAGCCAGGGGTGTTCTATTTCATGTAGGCTACGCCGTCTAGGCTTCGCCTTATGGGCTTGTCCTAATGTCTCGCTGCGGCTTGTAGGACATGGACATCCAACGTCCAAGTGCTGTCACTTGATTCCAATTGCCACCCCCACTGACGTCACTGGCTAATGCAAAAACATGCGTTTGTGAAATGAGTTTTTGGGTCCACTCCTTTAGCCAGGGGTGTTTCTAGGTTTCATAAACATCCGGGGCTTAGCCCAGACGGAAAATGAAAATGCCAAAATGATTTCTATGCTTTATTTTGCATGAACAACATTTTTTCATAATGCTTCACCTAAATAAACAAAATGCGCAGTTTATTATAGCTTAAAATAGCTACCTGACTGCTGTGCTGCTTATCCCCAAATGTCGAAAGTTCCATTCAAGTAATTTCAGAGTAAAATTAATACAAGTGAGAAAGACTTTACACACACACACATCTGACTGGGGATAGGATAGGTTAATTCATTTGAGGTGGTAAAAAGGTTATGTTTATTCTCTTGCCAGAAGGACTATCTAGACTAGGCTATAGGCCTACTATATTTTTTATTTTATTTTTTTAACCCAATTATATTCGGGGCTAATTAAACACAGGGTCTGTGATTAGGATGTCTGGATTCAGGGTCTGCGTTCAGGGCCTAATCGACCAGGTAAACACGTGTCCTGCCGTCCTCCGAGCTCAAGGAAACCAAGTTCCAGGTGGTTAATATTTAGCTCAGACGTCGTTCACTCAATACATTCATGATCCAAAATCTGACCGCAGCTGACCTCAGATCTCGTGAACCGGGCTTTTATTTCTTTCACTTCATATGTTTCGACCAATCCTGTTGCTGGAGGCAGAGTTATTTGCAGACAAACTAGACCAGCCCATGAAGATTTTAAAATGCAAATACACAGACATTCATGTATAATTAAGGTGTATGATAGCTCCCTCTGCTGGACAACAGTCTCACACCAAACTACATTTTCCGTTTGAACCATAGTACATTGATGTGAGACGGGTTGGTGGATTGAACGTGTTGTAGTAGCAGTGAATGGCCTGCGGGGCAATACGTACATTGTTAAATACATGAATAGGCTTGAATTTAGTAGTAATATGGAGGTTTCATATTTTTACAAAATGGATTATGTGAACATTGCTGAATAACAATCATGTATATTAAATGTATTGCAGGAGTTTAGCTTGACATTAACCAAGTTAAAGGACAATTAAATGAACCGCACCAAACACGTAGAAGTCAATGTGGGATTTTAATATATAAACAAAAACACTTGACAGAAGTTTAATACAATTTTGTAAAGGAAAGCAGAGGAAAACATTTTCCCAAATTAATCTTTTCAAAATGTCACCACCATTCCGAAAGCAAGTGAAGAGGTTTGTGTAAAAGCAGTCCTCCCTGACCAGCTCTGTCCCTGACTCTAAACCCTGACTCTCAACCCTAACGCTAAACCCTCTGAGGGCAGGAAGACGCGCCTTCAGTGTAAAGGTTTGAACCACAGAGAAGGAAGAAAAGAGGAAGCAGTAGAGAGTAGTGAAGTAGTGAGGTTAGTGACAGACGTGAGGGAAAGACGTTACGGTTACGTGTGGTTACATGTGGTGTCAAGAAGATCACTCCCACTGGAGGTCATTGATCCATCAGCCTCAGACTGCTGAGCTCAGCAGGTCTTCTGGAGGACGAGGCTCAGATGAACTGAGGAGACGGGACCAGCCGGATGTCAGGATCAGGGCGGGTTTAGCTCAGGGTGTGTCTACCCCCGACCAAACAGGATCAGGTGAGGTTCAGCTCAGGTGCGTCTGCCCGGACCAAACAAGGACATTAATTAGGTTCAATATTCAAAAGATGCAACATTATCTGAACCAAAGATAAGTCATTAAGGAGCAGGCAGGCTTTAGGGCGCCTTGCTCAAGGACACATCACTGTATTCTGGGGACTTGAACCCGGCACCATTGGTTTGAGAGTTGAACCCCCAACCCCCTACCTAGTCCACTATGTCCAGATAATGCAAACTTGAATGTATCCTTGATGGTAGAGTCCTGGTGGTCCTCAGGATTTGCCTTCCAGATGTACGGCTTCTCCATCAGTCCTCCAGATTCCTGTTCTGGTTACAAACGTAATTTGTCTCTAATGTAAGGTAACAAACACAGTAGTAGTTTTTCTCTAATGAAAGGTAACAAGCACAGTAGTAGTTGGGCTCTAATATCAGGTAACAAACACAGTATTAGTTTGTCTCTAATGTAAGGTAACAAACAGGAGTAGTTGGGCTCTAATATCAGGTAACCAACACGGTAGTAGTTTGTCTCTAATGTAAGGTCAAAAACACAGGAGTAGTTGGGCTCTAATGGCGCGTAACAAAGTAGCAGCTGTAGTTTGTCTGGTAAACAACCACAATAGTATTCCGTAACTTGTACCAGACAAACTAATCCTGCGTTACAACAAGTCTACTCTGTTTATTTTAGGCAAACTTCCTTTAGGCAGGATCCTTACGAGGATCCTGGTTGGTGGAGTGATGTCGTCCTCCAGAGTCTTGGCTCCTCCATCAGCTCTCCTCAGCCAGAGTCCTGGTCTGGAACAAACAGCGCGAGTCTGGCCCTAAAGTCTGGTAATAAACATGTAGTTCGTCTTATTTTTAAGCCCTTTATTTCCAGTTTGTTTGGTTAATACAAACTTACAATCCTTGTTGGTAGAGTGATGGTCATCCTCCAGATTCACGGCTCCCCAACCAGCAACACATTCTAGTAAGAAAACACAACGGTAGTTGGTTAACGCATGTCAAAGTAACAGCCCTTTAAGTCAACCATGTAAGTAAATACAAACTTACGAGGAATCCTTGTTGGTCGATTCCTAGTCGTCCTCCAGCGTCTCAGCTCCTCCAGCAGCACTCCTCAGACAGAGTCCTGGTCTGGAACAAACAGCGGAAGTCTTGCTTCAACATGTGGTAAAACAGCTGTAGTCGTCTGGTATATATGGTACAAATGTCGGTAGTTTGTGGTAGCAGTATTCTACGAGAAGTGGCAGTGAGTGTGATGATCACTTCAGAGTCAAGCTCCATCTACCCCACGACAGACGTCCTTCACCAGGCAGGGCCTCCACCAGCTCCTCCACAATGCAGGGCCTTCAGCATGACTCCTCCATCAGCTCCTTCAGAACGGCTCCTCCATCAGCTCCGTCAGCACGGCTCCTCCATCAGCTCCGTCAGCACGGCTCCTCCATCAGCTCCTTCAGCCATGGATTCCTGGTCTGGTTACAAACACAGATGGTCTCAGCAGTAAATCACCTGGGGACACAACACACCCCACCTCCTGCATCTGAGGTTCACTTGTAAAATGGAAGACAAATTTAAACACTTAAATTACACAACGTCTTCAGATTGTCGCGTTCAGCAATTCATCCACTACGGTCGTAGCAGAACTAGTAACATTAATGGCTCATATGACTCTTGCATAACCCCCGTATGAATTAACTTAAATCATAGCTGGGCACAGATTTAAAATCATAAGATGATCAAAACCAGACCTAAACTACCGTGGATTTTAGTGTTTCAGATGAGCTTGGTGATGGTTACCCTCTGGTCCGGTGCTGCAGGCCCCTGGTCTCCAGCCTCAGTCTCCGGTCCACCCTGGCACCACAAGCCTCCGGTCCCCAGCCTCTCAGCCTCGCCTTTCAGCTACAGCAGCAGGTTTATATCAGCATTTGCCCAACAATTAACTTAATTGACTCTTCCGAAACATTATTTTATAACTCAAGGCTAGAAAAGACTTGAGACCAGACATGAGCATCCCGTTTTTGGGAATGAAGACGGAGCAGTCCACAAGTTTAAAGAAGTGGTTCAGGCCATGCATTGAAACTGACCCGAGAAGACTCTACTCACACAGAGCATTGACCTGTTCTGGAGGACTTCTGACAGGAGGTGGAGGTCTGGCTCTGGTTGAGGAGGTGGAGGTCTTACTCTGGGTGAGGAGGCAGACACCTTGGGACAAACTACATGTTACCTTTTTAACCTTGTACAGTTCGAAAGTATCTTCTACTGTAACATGTGGGAATGACAGCCATTATTTTAGCTTTGATATTATCCAGTTCGTAACTCTGCACCAAAGTCGTGGTTTAATGTCATTCCATTGGGTATGGTTTAACTTCTGTGGCAATTAATGATAGCAGATATTTAGAACGTACAAAAGCTGAAGTAACAAAGAACACTAAGCAGTATCAATATTAAATCAAATATACTCAGCCATATTCAGGTGCTGGGTTCCGTTGAAGAAATGTCAAATTATCTTCCACCTTGAAATGATTTTCAGCCTTCCCTGATGTCAAAAATGGGCCCGCAAGTAGAACGCTGTTTTGTACGTAGTGAAAGTCCCGTCATGTCATCGTGGTTAAAAGTACGGCGCAACCATCGGAAATTATCAACATATTGTACGACGTACGTCTCAGTATGTATTTAATACCAAACTTAAGTTGTTTAAGATAGGGGGCAACAATTCTCAATGGAAACCGTTCCTCCAGATTCCCTCAGGGGACTCCCGTCCAACTAACTGCTAGGTGGTTTCTTAAGGTTGTCAAGACTACAACGTTCTATGCTAACCATTGGGACTAAAATCAAGTGACCGCACTCAGAACCTTCCACGGCGGGAAGCACAAACCGTCCGACTGGAATCCGAACATTCCGGCCGGAACCAACCAACGAAAAAACAGAACCAGCGCCTCACCTTGAGCTGAACGGAGGAAGATCCTGAAGTCCAGCGATGGTCTTCATTTAAACACAGCCAACAGACTTACCTTGAGGAGATCTGTTTGTTGCTGTTGGTAATTACTACTATTCAGTGTACCTTTACATTATTATGCACCCAGTGTGTACAAGTTATATCACTCAAAACCATACGAAGAACCAAACTACCATGTATGTCCCACAACAACCTTAAACCTAAAATCCTGGAATCATTCAATACAAAACCGTGTCTATATTTTACAATTATCTAGATTATTCAGGGTACAAACCATACAGAGCAAATCTAAACGTTGAGCTCACAGAGAGCCGACCATAGCCCTGCAACGTCACCCTGACCGCCTCATCACCAACAGCAAATAATGCCAGCCAGCCAACACATGTACAGGTCCAGTGAGAAGTGGGCATCTGAGTGAAAGGACTGCCCATAATAAAAAGAAGCCTGAGTCCTGACCTATCCAACCATCTTCATGGTTTAAAGATTTACAGACTTGACATTCCATTGTGTTCTAATCACCTTAGTCTGCTCCCTCGTTACTTATAAAACTCTACATCGCTATCACTAGAGTGTTGCATCCTACTCATGGGGGTGTGGTCTGAGTGAGCAGAGATGCATGCTGGGATACAGTGCTGTCTGAAGTCTTCAGTTCCATAGACACGCCCCTCAGGAGAAACCAAGTGGTTGAGAATCTGTCGTGACATCAGTTACATGAGCTGGAATAGCCTTCAAGATGGTGCCAGGATTCTCAGAGGAGAAAGGCCAAGAGGAAGATGTGAGGGTTCTTCCTCTCAGCCAGTGGAACACAACAATAGTCTTCAACAGAGTACCATGGAACACTTTAAAACATTCTCCACTTTACACCTTGAAGCCCCAGTGAAGGTTTCCTTACCTCCTCAGCTGAAGAGCACAACTTCAGCTCGAAGAGCACACTAGCTGGAGTACCCGGATTGGTTCTGATTTAAGGGAACCAATCGTCCAGCTAGTCCTGTCCGAAACAAATACAGTTCAGCCTGAGAAGACGTGCAACTGAGAGCAAGACAAGATCCACAGGGCTCTCCATCAATCCAGCCAGGTAGGAAGAGCCGTCTCATTACAGGTCTGAAGGTCGTCTTGAATATCCATTGAGGTCCCTTTCCAACGTCAGGCTCTCCTTGTGGAATTCCTTTTGGTGTCCATCCTCCATTGATCCTGATTGGTGTAGTCCTAGTTTGAAGTCACTGATCTGAACACGCCGCTTGCATCCTTTTACACTTGAGTTGGATACTCTCCTTCCTTCCCAGTGTGTTGGATCTCGCTCCGGAGCGTGGCTCAGATCTCTTCATGTCTACTGGAGGCCCTTAAGTAAACGTGTGGCCGTCCATCAGGTATGATTTAGATGACCATTCCAATATCCCAAGCCAATCACACAGACCCCCGTATGAACATTATCACTGTCAAAGCAAGCCGGACACACACACTTAGAACCCAGGACAGGCACATAGAACCCCATGCCAGGTGTGAGTGGGACACACACACAGTAGAACCCTAGCGATGCTCACACACACGCACACGCACACACGCACACACGCAGGGTAAAAACCTCATGCCAAATAACATTCCATCACCCCCCCCCCCCCCAGCTCTCCTGCCAGGGCACCCATAACAGAACAACCAATATCTCCAGAGACGTAAATTATGTACAACATTCTTCAGTGGCGTCCCACATTGGTGATGGATTATGCTTGGCGTCTCCAAAATGTGTCCCAGGTTGATTCAACGTCTCTGAAGTCATGTCTTTGTAGTCCAGTGGTTTCCTGAATGAGGGGCCTTCACAGATGCAAATGGTGCAGCTTTAGTCAGCCTGAGAACAGGAAGGAGGTCATCTGTTCAGAAGACCACCCAGTGGAGGGGGTGGCTCTTGAGGAGCAGGATCCATATGGGGATGGCCCCAAATAAGACCTTCTTGGAAATGAAACTGTTCCTGAGGAGTCACGATGCCTGGAGGGGACTGTTGAATGTGTTCCATGGTTCTGTGTCAGACTGAAGTCGTGTTTCAGTCGTTGAGATGAGGAGCCGCCTCATCTCCCCCTGGCGTTTCTCCTTCTGAATCCCTGTCTCCATCTTTAAGAACATTCCAGTCCATGTAACTGACGTCACAACAGTTTCTCAAACACCCGGTTTCCCCTGAGTGTCTGCAGACCTGTAGACAGCTCTGTATCCCAGTATGTACCTCTGCTCACTCAGACCACACCCTCATCAGTAAAGTAACACTCATGTGATGAAGATGCAGAGCTCAGGAGAGTAGAATGAAAGAAGACTGAAGATATCAGAACCCAATCCATTACTCCAGCTCACAACAATAACTAGGAGCCTGTAACCTTTTTAACAAATCATTAAAACCAACATAAACCAAACACCTAAGTAACCCATGAACAAATAAAACATCATTCATACTCAGATCAACCTTCAGGTAACAGGTTAACTCACCAGGAAGCCAAAATACATCAATGTGCCCAAGAATAATGAGGAATTAATGACTTACAGTTTGCAGTTCATCTTCATGGTTAAGTTGGGATACTCACAGAACTGCAGTTAAATATCCATGATCGACCTTTGAAGGATGGAACAGTTAACTCATGGTCCAAATTTCAAATGAGAGTTAAGCCACCACAATCCCCGATTTCCTTCACACATTATCAGGGATTTATATTCAGGCGAGCTGCGGCAGGTGAGCCAATTAGTACAACTATAATGCAGGTTCGGCACCCTGTGGTATTCTTGGCAACAGTGAGAGGCTATTTCAGCTCCGTGTTTGATCTTAAATGACCTCCCTCGTTTTAATTAAAGGGATGAGTCTGATTTGACTGATTTAGATTCAAACTTCAAAACGCAGAAAGTCTTCTTTCAATTCACCTTACTGTGTGCGCGAGTGTGTGTGTGTGTGTGTGTGTGTGTGTGTGTGTGTGTGTGTGTGTGTGTGTGTTTGAAAGTGAGAAGGAAGCTTTCATCAAAGAGACCAGAGAGACTCATTCACTGGTTAAACTGGAGTCATCGCCTACCACCACACACGTTAACACACACACACACACACACACACTACAGACAAACATCATACAGACACACACAATACACCATATAGATTCACACCATATCCACACACACACCACAGATACACATAGATTCACATACAATATTGATACACACAACATATAGATAAAAACCATATGCACACACAAACGACAGATACAAACCATATATATATTGTGGCACCCCGTTCTCCCAATGAGCCGGGTTCCACGTATAAACCACGCTTGGCAGTGAGGGTTAAAGCCTCATTCAGCATTTATTGCATATATCTGAGACAATACATTACACTCACAGTCTCTAGGGCCTCCGTGGGCCTCTAGCCGCTCGCGGACCCGAGCGCTTCCTCCTTCCTCGCTCCCGTTCCTAGTCTCCCCAAATGTCAGTCCTCGTGCTCCTTTTAACATGGCTCCTCGGCTTTCGGCCAGGTGTCCCCCAATCCCGCTGATTGGGGTTCGGTCGGTGCTCTCCGTCGCCGGCTGGTGGGTGACGGTGGTATCGGCCATCCAGGACCAACCCTCGGGCTGGTCCGGGCCGAGGTTTAAGTGGCGGGATGCCACAATATACACGCACACACCATAGGTATACACCATATAGATACGCACACATCATAGTTACACACCATATAGATAAACACGATAAAGATAAACACACCAAATAGACACACACCAAAGATTAACTTAATATAGATACAAACTATATAGATACCCCCCCCCCCACAAACACACAACACACACACACACACACACACACACACACACACACACACACACACACACACACACACACACACACACACACACACACACACACACACACACACACACACACACACAAACACAGGTTGCTGTTTATTCTCTTGCCAGAAGGACTATGTCTATCACGACTAGGCTACTTATAAATGTTTATGATTATTATTATTATTATTATTATTTATTTTTATTTACATATTCGGGGCTAATTAAATAACATCCGAGGCTTTAGCCCTGAATAAAACAGCATAGGGACGCCACTTCCTTAAGCTAACTTATTTATCCACGATAGCAAACACTTTAAATATAATTACATGCAACTTATTTATCTCAACAAAATTTCAAATAGTATACTAGATACATACAAATATATACAAAGGAAAATATACGAAAATGAAATGGCTAAAGTTAATGCAAAATTATGATGTAGTCGAGTATAAACCAGTCTACTCTCATTGCAGTCTTTGGAAGTTAATTCTGACTGATATACTGTTATCTTCCACAGCATGACATAACACATCTCAGGAAGTGGTGGTGCTCCACTTTGTAGGAGAATCTCCATACTGAAGGGTATAGTTCTTCTGAAGCTGTGAATTCCAATATTAACACAACCGTAACAATGACCTACAAAAACTATTTGTGTGTGCGTGTGTGTGTGTGTGTGTGTGTGTGTGTGTGTGTGTGTGTGTGTGTGTGTGTGTGTGTGTGTGTGTGTGTGTGTGTGTGTGTGTGTGTGTGTGTGTGTGTGTGTGTGTGTGTGTGTGTGTGTGTGTGTGTGTGTGTGTTTATGCAGTCATTGCAGACGGTTTGCTCATTTCACGGAGGAGGGCTGAGAGATGGCAAGAGGAACTCTACCACCTATCTTCGGTATCCCGAGGAAGCGCAAAGTGTCCGAAATGGAGGAGACATAATATTTGTCTTTTCTTTATTATTATTTTTTTTATTGGTTTGTTTGAAGAGAAGAGCAGAAAATAAAATTGATAATATCAGTTGTCTGATATGAGGAAAGTGACGGTTTCCCCGTCAAGTGAACCGTCCGTCTTTGCTCTTTTTTTGCCAACCAGTTTACGTGCGGGATTCCAGAATTAAAACGATAATATTCAACATGTCTAATAATATGGCAGCAACATTTTAGAACAGTTGAATGTTCACTACAACAGATGTTGAACACCAACATGCTTATGTAAAATCAGCATAATACCATATTCAGCTATGGACAGTTTTGCGTTGTGCATCATAGCATACGTCAGCCTACACAGACAATGTTCTGAATAAAATGAAACGATAATATGATAAATATCATAAAAAGGGTGGATGTCAATAATTTAATGAAAAATCATGTTGTATGATAAAATTATACAAAAAAAAACAACATAAGGGAAATAATAGAACTACACACATACATTTTAATGTCATGTATATCCTCTTTATTGATGATTGATTATTGTGTATTGGCATCACCTCAGTAGTGCAGTGGAGTGCACTCTGCCTAACCCACTGGAGACCGCGGCTCAATTTCTGTGGAAAACACAATATCTTTAATTTTAAACGTAATGCTATCATGTCAATTGCACTGTCATATGTAACCACAGGCAATTTTGAATTACCATTCTCAGTGGGAAGTGGAGAGAGCTGTGAGTAAAACCCCTGGAGACCGGGGTTCAAGTCCGGTTAACTTCCTCTGTTGGAAGTCTCTTATCTCTATTTCATGCGAATTATGAAGTCAAGTATAACCATTGTGTTGTCTTCTTTCAGTGTCTTGATGGTGCATTGCTAAGTTTGGTGGTAAACACTCTAAACAGTTCAGGTTCGGATACCTGCAAAATAATCGATAGGGGTAATACTGTCGTTATTTATTGGTCAACATGGAAAAAACATTAGGGGTAACTCCGTTGTTTTTATATCGGCCGTCATGAAATAAACATAAGGGGTAACACTGTCGATATTTTTAAAATAAAACATAGGTAGCAACACTGTTGTTTTTCTTTGGTCGTCATGAAAAAAAACACAAGGGGTAACGCTGTCGTTTTTTATTCGTCGTCATGAAAAAAAACATAAGAGGTAACACTGTTGTTTTTTATTGGTCGTCATGAAAAAAAACATAAGGGGTAACACTGTCGTTTTTATCGGTCGACATGAAAAAAAACATAAGGGGTAACACTGTTGTTTTTTATTGGTCGTCATGAAAAAAAACATAAGGGGTAACACTGTCGTTTTTTATCGGTCGACATGAAAAAAAACATAAGGGGTAACACTGTTGTTTTTTATTGGTCGTCATGAAAAAAAACATGAGGGGTAGCACTGTTGTTTTTTATTGGTCGACATGAAAAAAAACATAAGGGGTAACACTGTTGTTTTTTATTGGTCGTCATGAAAAAAAACATAAGGGGTAACACTGTGGTTTTTTATTGGTCGACATGAAAAAAAACATAAGGGGTAACATTGTTGTTTTTTATTGGTCGTCAGGAAAAAAAACATAAGGGGTAACACTGTCGTTTTTTATTGGTCGACATGAAAAAAAACATAAGGGGTAACACTGTCGTTTTTTAGTGGTCGACATGAAAAAAAACATAAGGGGTAACACTGTTATTTTTTATTGGTCGTCATAAAAAAAAACATAAGGGGTAACACTGTTGTCTTTGTCAAAAAAATCACAAGGGGTAACACTGTCGTTTTTTATTGGTCGACATGAAAAAAAACATAAGGGGTAACACTGTTGTTTTTTATTGGTCGCCGTGAATTTTTTTTTAAGGGGTAACACTGTGGTTTTTTATTGGTCGTCATGAAAAAAGACATAAGGGGTAACACTGTTGTTTTTTATTGGACGACATGAAAAAAAACATAAGGGGTAACACTGTTGTTTTTTATTGGTCGTCATGAAAAAAGACATAAGGGGTAACACTGTTGTTTTTTATTGGACGACATGAAAAAAAACATAAGGGGTAACACTGTTGTTTGGTCGTTATGAAAAAAAACATAAGGGGTAACACTGTAGTTTTTTATTGGTCGTCATGAAAAAAAACATAAGGGGTAACACTGTGGTTTTTTATTGGTCGTCATGAAAAAAAACATAAGGGGTAACATTGTTGTTTTTTATTGGTCGTCAGGAAAAAAAACATAAGGGGTAACACTGTCGTTTTTTAGTGGTCGACATGAAAAAAAACGTAAGGGGTAACACTGTTGTTTTTTATTGGTCGTCATGAAAAAAAACATTGGGGGTAACTCTGTTGTTTTTTATTGGTCGTTATGAAAAAAAACATAAGGGGTAACACTGTTGTTTTTTATTGGTCGTCAGGAAAAAAAAAAAAAGGGGTAACACTGTCGTTTTTTAGTGGTCGACATGAAAAAAAACATAAGGGGTAACACTGTCGTTTTTTAGTGGTCGACATGAAAAAAAACATAAGGGGTAACACTGTTGTTTTTTAATGGTCGTCATGAAAAAAAACATGAGGGGTAACACTGTGGTTTTTTATTGGTCGCCGTGAAAAAAAATGTAAGGGGTAACACTGTGGTTTTTTATTGGTCGTCATGAAAAAAGACATAAGGGGTAACACTGTTGTTTTTTATTGGACGACATGAAAAAAAACATAAGGGGTAACACTGTTGTTTTTTATTGGTCGTCATGAAAAAAGACATAAGGGGTAACACTGTTGTTTTTTATTGGTCGTTATGAAAAAAAACATAAGGGGTAACACTGTGGTTTTTTATTGGTCGCCGTGAAAAAAAATGTAAGGGGTAACACTGTGGTTTTTTATTGGTCGTCATGAAAAAAGACATAAGGGGTAACACTGTTGTTTTTTATTGGACGACATGAAAAAAAACATAAGGGGTAACACTGTTGTTTTTTATTGGTCGTCATGAAAAAAGACATAAGGGGTAACACTGTTGTTTTTTATTGGTCGTTATGAAAAAAAACATAAGGGGTAACACTGTTGTTTTTTATTGGTCGTTTTGAAAAAAAACATAAGGGGTAACACTGTAGTTTTTTATTGGTCGTCATGAAAAAAAACATAAGGGGTAACACTGTGGTTTTTTATTGGTCGTCATGAAAAAAAACATAAGGGGTAACATTGTTGTTTTTTATTGGTCGTCAGGAAAAAAAACATAAGGGGTAACACTGTCGTTTTTTAGTGGTCGACATGAAAAAAAACATAAGGGGTAACACTGTTGTTTTTTATTGGTCGTCATGAAAAAAAACATTGGGGGTAACTCTGTTGTTTTTTATTGGTCGTTATGAAAAAAAACATAAGGGTTAACACTGTTGTTTTTTATTGGTCGTCAGGAAAAAAAACATAAGGGGTAACACTGTCGTTTTTTATTGGTCGTCATGAAAAAAAACATGAGGGGTAACACTGTGGTTTTTTATTGGTCGCCGTGAAAATTTTTTTAAGGGGTAACACTGTGGTTTTTTATTGGTCGTCATGAAAAAAGACATAAGGGGTAACACTGTTGTTTTTTATTGGTCGACATGAAAAAAAACATATGTCATATGTAACCACAAACATATTTAAATTAATAATCTCAGTGGGAAGCGGAGAGAGCTGTGAGCTAAACCCATGGAGCCCGGGGTTCAAGTCCGGTTGATGACCTCTGTTGGAACACTCTTATCTCTGTTTCATGCGAATTATAAAGGCAAGTATAACCATTGTGTTGACTTTACGAGGTGTCTTGATGGTGCATTGATAAGTTTGGGGGTTAACACTCTAAACAGCTCAGGTTCGGATCCCCGCATAAACGTCGATAGGGGTAACATTGTTATTTTTTATTGGTCGTCAGGAAAAAAAACATAAGGGGTAACACTGTCGTTTTTTATTGGTCGACATGAAAAAAAACATAAGGGGTAACACTGTTGTTTTTTACTGGTCGTCATGAAAAAAAACATTGAGGGTAACTGTTGTTTTTTATTGGTCGTCATAAAAAAAAACATAAGGGGTAACACTGTTGTCTTTTTCAAAAAAATCACAAGGGGTAACATTGTTGTTTTTTATTGGACAACATGAAAAAAAACATAAGGGGTAACACTCTTGTTTTTTATTGGTCAACATGGAAAAAACATTAGGGGTAACTCCGTTGTTTTTTATCGGCCGTCATGAAATAAACATAAGGGGTAACACTGTCGATATTTTTCAAATAAAACATAGGTAGCAACACTGTTGTTATTCTTTGGTCGTCATGAAAAAAAACATAAGGGGTAACACTGTTGTTTTTTATTGGTCGTCATGAAAAAAAACATAAGGGGTAACTCTGTCGTTTTTTATCGGTCGTCATGAAAAAAAACACTGAGGGTAACTCTGTTATTTTTTATTGGTCGTCATAAAAAAAAACATAAGGGGTAACACTGTTGTTTTTTATTGGTCGTTATGAAAAAAAACATAAGGGGTAACACTGTAGTTTTTTATTGGTCGTCATGAAAAAAAACATAAGGGGTAACACTGTGGTTTTTTATTGGTCGTCATGAAAAAAAACATAAGGGGTAACATTGTTGTTTTTTATTGGTCGTCAGGAAAAAAAACATAAGGGGTAACACTGTCGTTTTTTAGTGGTCGACATGAAAAAAAACATAAGGGGTAACACTGTTGTTTTTTATTGGTCGTCATGAAAAAAAACATTGGGGGTAACTCTGTTGTTTTTTATTGGTCGTTATGAAAAAAAACATAAGGGGTAACACTGTTGTTTTTTATTGGTCGTCAGGAAAAAAAACATAGGGGGTAACACTGTCGTTTTTTAGTGGTCGACATGAAAAAAAACATAAGGGGTAACACTGTTGTTTTTTATTGGTCGTCATGAAAAAAACATGAGGGGTAACACTGTGGTTTTTTATTGGTCGCCGTGAAAAAAAATGTAAGGGGTAACACTGTGGTTTTTTATTGGTCGTCATGAAAAAAGACATAAGGGGTAACACTGTTGTTTTTTATTGGTCGACATGAAAAAAAACATATGTCATATGTAACCACAGACATATTTAAATTAATAATCTCAGTGGGAAGTGGAGAGAGCTGTGAGCTAAACCAATGGAGCCCGGGGTTCAAGTCCGGTTGATGACCTCTGTTGGAACACTCTTATCTCTGTTTCATGCGAATTATAAAGGCAAGTATAACCATTGTGTTGACTTTACTAGGTGTCTTGATGGTGCATTGATAAGTTTGGCGGTTAACACTCTAAAAAGCTCAGGTTCGGATCCCCGCATAAACGTCGATAGGGGTAACACTGTGGTTTTTTATTGGTCGTCATGAAAAAAAACATAAGGGGTAACACTGTTGTTTTTTATTGGTCGACATGAAAAAAAACATAAGGGGTAACACTGTTGTTTTTTACTGGTCGTCATGAAAAAAAACATTGAGGGTAACTGTTGTTTTTTATTGGTCGTCATAAAAAAAACCATAAGGGGTAACACTGTTGTCTTTGTCAAAAAAATCACAAGGGGTAACATTGTTGTTTTTTATTGGACGACATGAAAAAAAACATAAGGGGTAACACTCTTGTTTTTTATTGGTCAACATGGAAAAAACATTAGGGGTAACTCCGTTGTTCTTTATCGGCCGTCATGAAATAAACATAAGGGGTAACACTGTCGATATTTTTCAAATAAAACATAGGTAGTAACACTGTTGTTTTTCTTTGGTCGTCATGAAAAAAAACACAAGGGGTAACGCTGTCGTTTTTTAATGGTCGTCATGAAAAAAAACATAAGGGGTAACACTGTTGTTTTTTATTGGTCGTCATGAAAAAAAACATAAGGGGTAACACTGTCGTTTTTTATCGGTCGTCAGGAAAAAAACCACTGAGGTTAACTCTGTGATTTTTTATTGGTCGTCATAAAAAAAAACATAAGGGGTAACACTGTTGTCTTTGTCAAAAAAATCACAAGGGGTAACACTGTCGTTTTTTATTGGTCGACATGAAAAAAAACATAAGGGGTAACACTGTTGTTTTTTATTGGTCGCCGTGAATTTTTTTTTAAGGGGTAACACTGTGGTTTTTTATTGGTCGTCATGAAAAAAGACATAAGGGGTAACACTGTTGTTTTTTATTGGACGACATGAAAAAAAACATAAGGGGTAACACTGTTGTTTTTTATTGGTCGTTATGAAAAAAAACATAAGGGGTAACACTGTAGTTTTTTATTGGTCGTCATGAAAAAAAAAATAAGGGGTAACACTGTTTTTTTTATTGGTCGTCATGAAAAAAAACATAAGGGGTAACATTGTTGTTTTTTATTGGTCGTCAGGAAAAAAAACATAAGGGGTAACACTGTCGTTTTTTATTGGTCGACATGAAAAAAAACATAAGGGGTAACACTGTTGTTTTTTACTGGTCGTCATGAAAAAAAACATTGAGGGTAACTGTTGTTTTTTATTGGTCGTCATAAAAAAAAACATAAGGGGTAACACTGTTGTCTTTGTCAAAAAAATCACAAGGGGTAACATTGTTGTTTTTTATTGGACGACATGAAAAAAAACATAAGGGGTAACACTCTTGTTTTTTATTGGTCAACATGGAAAAAACATTAGGGGTAACTCCGTTGTTTTTTATCGGCCGTCATGAAATAAACATAAGGGGTAACACTGTCGATATTTTTCAAATAAAACATAGGTAGCAACACTGTTGTTTTTCTTTGGTCGTCATGAAAAAAAACACAAGGGGTAACGCTGTCGTTTTTTAATGGTCGTCATGAAAAAAAACATAAGGGGTAACACTGTCGTTTTTTAGTGGTCGACATGAAAAAAAACATAAGGGGTAACACTGTTGTTTTTTATTGGTCGTCATGAAAAAAAACATTAGGGGTAACTCTGTTGTTTTTTATTGGTCGTCATAAAAAAAAACATAAGGGGTAACACTGTTGTTTTTTATTGGTCAACATGAAAATAAACATAAGGGGTAGCACTGTTGTTTTTTATTGGTCGACATGAAAAAAAACATAAGGGGTAACACTGTTGTTTTTTATTGGTCGTCATGAAAAAAAACACTGAGGGTTACTCTGTTGTTTTTTATTGGTCGTCATAAAAAAAAACATATGGGGTAACACTGTTGTCTTTGTCAAAAAAATCACAAGGGGTAACACTGTCGTTTTTTATTGGTCGACATGAAAAAAAACATTAGGGGTAACACTGTTGTTTTTTATTGTTCGCCGTGAATTTTTTTTAAGGGGTAACACTGTGGTTTTTTATTGGTCGTCATGAAAAAAGACATAAGGGGTAACACTGTTGTTTTTTATTGGTCGACATGAAAAAAAACATAAGGGGTAACACTGTTGTTTTTTACTGGTCGTCATGAAAAAAAACATTGAGGGTAACTCAGTTGTTTTTTATTGGTCGTCATAAAAAAAAACATAAGGGGTAACACTGTTGTTTTTTATTGGACGACATGAAAAAAAAAAAAAGGGGTAACACTTGTTTTTTATTGGTCGTTATGAAAAAAAACATAAGGGGTAACACTGTTGTTTTTATTGGTCGTTATGAAAAAAAACATAAGGGGTAACACTGTTGTTTTTTTTTGGTCGTCATGAAAAAAAACATATGGGGTAACACTGTTGTTTTTTATCGGTCGTCATGAAAAAAAACATGAGGGGTAACACTGTGGTTTTTTATTGGTCGTCATGGAAAAAAACAAAAGGGGTAACATTGTTGTTTTTTATTGGTCGACATGAAAAAAAACATAAGGGGTAACACTGTTGTTTTTTATTGGTCGTCATGAAAAAAAACATAAGGGGTAACACTGTTGTCTTTGTCAAAAAAATCACAAGGGGTAACACTGTCGTTTTTTATTGGTCGACATGAAAAAAAGCATAAGGGTAACACTGTTGTTTTTTATTGGTCGCCGTGATTTTTTTTTTAAGGGGTAACACTGTGGTTTTTTATTGCTCGACATGAAAAAAAACATAAGGGTAACACTGTTGTTTTTTATTGGTCGCCGTGATTTTTTTTTTAAGGGGTAACACTGTGGTTTTTTATTGGTCGTCATGAAAAAAGACATAAGGGGTAACATTGTTGTTTTTTATTGGTCGTCATGGCAAAAAACATAAGGGGTAACACTGTTGTTTTTTATTGGTCGACATGAAAAAATAAAATAAGGGGTAGCACTGTTGTTTTTTATTGGTCGACATGAAAAAAAACATAAGGGCTAACACTGTTGTTTTTTATTGGTCGTCATGAAAAAAAACATAAGGGGTAACCCTGTTGTCTTTGTCAAAAAATTCACAAGGGGTAACACTGTTGTTTTTTAGTGGTCGACATGAAAAAAAACACAAGGGGTAACACTGTTGTTTTTTATTGGTCGTCATGAAAAAAAACATTAGGGGTAACTCTGTTGTTTTTTATTGGTCGTCATAAAAAAAAACATAAGGGGTAACACTGTTGTTTTTTATTGGTCAACATGAAAATAAACATAAGGGGTAGCACTGTTGTTTTTTATTGGTCGACATGAAAAAAAACATAAGGGGTAACACTGTTGTTTTTTATTGGTCGTCATGAAAAAAAACACTGAGGGTTACTCTGTTGTTTTTTATTGGTCGTCATAAAAAAAAACATAAGGGGTAACACTGTTGTCTTTGTCAAAAAAATCACAAGGGGTAACACTGTCGTTTTTTATTGGTCGACATGAAAAAAAACATAAGGGGTAACACTGTTGTTTTTTATTGGTCGCCGTGAATTTTTTTTAAGGGGTAACACTGTGGTTTTTTATTGGTCGTCATGAAAAAAGACATAAGGGGTAACACTGTTGTTTTTTATTGGTCGACATGAAAAAAAACATAAGGGGTAACACTGTTGTTTTTTACTGGTCGTCATGAAAAAAAACATTGAGGGTAACTCAGTTGTTTTTTATTGGTCGTCATAAAAAAAAACATAAGGGGTAACACTGTTGTTTTTTATTGGACGACATGAAAAAAAAAAAAAGGGGTAACACTTGTTTTTTATTGGTCGTTATGAAAAAAAACATAAGGGGTAACACTGTTGTTTTTATTGGTCGTTATGAAAAAAAACATAAGGGGTAACACTGTTGTTTTTTTTTGGTCGTCATGAAAAAAAACATATGGGGTAACACTGTTGTTTTTTATCGGTCGTCATGAAAAAAAACATGAGGGGTAACACTGTGGTTTTTTATTGGTCGTCATGGAAAAAAACAAAAGGGGTAACATTGTTGTTTTTTATTGGTCGACATGAAAAAAAACATAAGGGGTAACACTGTTGTTTTTTATTGGTCGTCATGAAAAAAAACATAAGGGGTAACACTGTTGTCTTTGTCAAAAAAATCACAAGGGGTAACACTGTCGTTTTTTATTGGTCGACATGAAAAAAAGCATAAGGGTAACACTGTTGTTTTTTATTGGTCGCCGTGATTTTTTTTTTAAGGGGTAACACTGTGGTTTTTTATTGCTCGACATGAAAAAAAACATAAGGGTAACACTGTTGTTTTTTATTGGTCACCGTGATTTTTTTTTTAAGGGGTAACACTGTGGTTTTTTATTGGTCGTCATGAAAAAAGACATAAGGGGTAACATTGTTGTTTTTTATTGGTCGTCATGGCAAAAAACATAAGGGGTAACACTGTTGTTTTTTATTGGTCGACATGAAAAAATAAAATAAGGGGTAGCACTGTTGTTTTTTATTGGTCGACATGAAAAAAAACATAAGGGCTAACACTGTTGTTTTTTATTGGTCGTCATGAAAAAAAACATAAGGGGTAACCCTGTTGTCTTTGTCAAAAAATTCACAAGGGGTAACACTGTCGTTTTTTATTGGTCGACATGAAAAAAAACATAAGGGGTAGCACTGTTGTTTTTTATTGGTCGCCGTGATTTTTTTTTTAAGGGGTAACACTGGTTTTTTATTGGTCGTCATGAAAAAAGACATAAGGGGTAACACTGTTGTTTTTTATTGGACGACATGAAAAAAAACATAAGGGGTAACACTGTTGTTTTTTATTGGTCGTTATGAAAAAAAACATGAGGGGTAACACTGTTGTTTTTTATTGGTCGTTATAAAAAAAAACATAAGGGGTAACACTGTTGTCTTTGTCAAAAAAAAATAAGGGGTAACACTGTTGTTTTTTATTGGTCGCCGTGAAAATCTTTTTAAGGGGTAACACTGTGGTTTTTTATTGGCCGGGGTTCAAGTTCGGTTGATGACCTCTGTTGGAACACTCTTATCTCTGTTTCATGCGAATTATAAAGTCAAGTATAACCATTGTGTTGACTTTACTAGGTGTCTTGATGGTGCATTGATTAGTTTGGAGGTTAATACTCTAAACAGCTCAGGTTCAGATCCCTGCATAAACGTCGATAGGGGTACTACTGTTGTTTTTTATTGGTCAACATGGAAAAAACATTAGGGGTAACTCCGTTGTTTTTTATCGGCCGTCATGAAATAAACATAGGGGGTAACACTGTCGATATTTTTCAAATAAAACATAGGTAGGAACACTGTTGTTTTTCTTTGGTCGTCATGAAAAAAAACACAAGGGGTAATGCTGTCGTTTTTTATTGGTCGTCATGAAAAAAAACATAAGGGGTAACGCTGTTGTTTTTTATTGGTCGTCATGAAAAAAAACATAAGGGGTAACACTGTTGTTTTTTATTGGTCGTTATGAAAAAAACCATAAGGGGTAACATTGTTGTTTTTTATTGGTCGTCATGGCAAAAAACATAAGGGGTAACACTGTGGTTTTTTATTGGTCGTCATGAAAAAAAACATAAGGGGCAACATTGTTGTTTTTTATTGGTCGTCAGGAAAAAAAACATAAGGGGTAACACTGTCGTTTTTTATTGGTGGACATGAAAAAAAACATAAGGGGAAACACTGTTGTTTTTTATAGGTCATCATGAAAAAAAACATTGAGGGTAACTCTGTTGTTTTTTATTGGTCGTCATAAAAAAAACATAAGGGGTAACACTGTTGTCTTTGTCAAAAAAATCACAAGGGGTAACACTGTCGTTTTTTATTGGTCGACATAAAAAAAAACATAAGGGTAACACTGTTGTTTTTTATTGGTCGCCGTGAATTTTTTTTTAAGGGGTAACACTGTGGTTTTTTATTGGTCGTCATGAAAAAAGACATAAGGGGTAACATGGTTCTTTTTTATTGGTCGTCATGGCAAAAAACATAAGGGGTAACACTGTTGTTTTTTATTGGTCGACATGAAAAAAAAAATAAGGGGTAGCACTGTTGTTTTTTATTGGTCGACATGAAAAAAAACATAAGGGGTAACACTGTTGTTTTTTATTGGTCGTCATGAAAAAAAACATAAGGGGTAACACTGTTGTCTTTGTCCAAAAAATCACAAGGGGTAACACTGTCGTTTTTTATTGGTCGACATGAAAAAAAACATAAGGGGAAACACTGTTGTTTTTTATAGGTCATCATGAAAAAAAACATTGAGGGTAACTCTGTTGTTTTTTATTGGTCGTCATAAAAAAACATAAGGGGTAACCCTGTTGTCTTTGTCAAAAAATTCACAAGGGGTAACACTGTTGTTTTTTAGTGGTCGACATGAAAAAAAACATAAGGGGTAACACTGTTGTTTTTTATTGGTCGTCATGAAAAAAAACATTAGGGGTAACTCTGTTGTTTTTTATTGGTCGTCATAAAAAAAAACATAAGGGGTAACACTGTTGTTTTTTATTGGTCAACATGAAAATAAACATAAGGGGTAGCACTGTTGTTTTTTATTGGTCGACATGAAAAAAAACATAAGGGGTAACACTGTTGTTTTTTATTGGTCGTCATGAAAAAAAACACTGAGGGTTACTCTGTTGTTTTTTATTGGTCGTCATAAAAAAAAACATAAGGGGTAACACTGTTGTCTTTGTCAAAAAAATCACAAGGGGTAACACTGTCGTTTTTTATTGGTCGACATGAAAAAAAACATAAGGGGTAACACTGTTGTTTTTTATTGGTCGCCGTGAATTTTTTTTAAGGGGTAACACTGTGGTTTTTTATTGGTCGTCATGAAAAAAGACATAAGGGGTAACACTGTTGTTTTTTATTGGTCGACATGAAAAAAAACATAAGGGGTAACACTGTTGTTTTTTACTGGTCGTCATGAAAAAAAACATTGAGGGTAACTCAGTTGTTTTTTATTGGTCGTCATAAAAAAAAACATAAGGGGTAACACTGTTGTTTTTTATTGGACGACATGAAAAAAAAAAAAAGGGGTAACACTTGTTTTTTATTGGTCGTTATGAAAAAAAACATAAGGGGTAACACTGTTGTTTTTATTGGTCGTTATGAAAAAAAACATAAGGGGTAACACTGTTGTTTTTTTTTGGTCGTCATGAAAAAAAACATATGGGGTAACACTGTTGTTTTTTATCGGTCGTCATGAAAAAAAACATGAGGGGTAACACTGTGGTTTTTTATTGGTCGTCATGGAAAAAAACAAAAGGGGTAACATTGTTGTTTTTTATTGGTCGACATGAAAAAAAACATAAGGGGTAACACTGTTGTTTTTTATTGGTCGTCATGAAAAAAAACATAAGGGGTAACACTGTTGTCTTTGTCAAAAAAATCACAAGGGGTAACACTGTCGTTTTTTATTGGTCGACATGAAAAAAAGCATAAGGGTAACACTGTTGTTTTTTATTGGTCGCCGTGATTTTTTTTTTAAGGGGTAACACTGTGGTTTTTTATTGCTCGACATGAAAAAAAACATAAGGGTAACACTGTTGTTTTTTATTGGTCGCCGTGATTTTTTTTTTAAGGGGTAACACTGTGGTTTTTTATTGGTCGTCATGAAAAAAGACATAAGGGGTAACATTGTTGTTTTTTATTGGTCGTCATGGCAAAAAACATAAGGGGTAACACTGTTGTTTTTTATTGGTCGACATGAAAAAATAAAATAAGGGGTAGCACTGTTGTTTTTTATTGGTCGACATGAAAAAAAACATAAGGGCTAACACTGTTGTTTTTTATTGGTCGTCATGAAAAAAAACATAAGGGGTAACCCTGTTGTCTTTGTCAAAAAATTCACAAGGGGTAACACTGTCGTTTTTTATTGGTCGACATGAAAAAAAACATAAGGGGTAGCACTGTTGTTTTTTATTGGTCGCCGTGATTTTTTTTTTAAGGGGTAACACTGGTTTTTTATTGGTCGTCATGAAAAAAGACATAAGGGGTAACACTGTTGTTTTTTATTGGACGACATGAAAAAAAACATAAGGGGTAACACTGTTGTTTTTTATTGGTCGTTATGAAAAAAAACATGAGGGGTAACACTGTTGTTTTTTATTGGTCGTTATAAAAAAAAACATAAGGGGTAACACTGTTGTCTTTGTCAAAAAAAAATAAGGGGTAACACTGTTGTTTTTTATTGGTCGCCGTGAAAATCTTTTTAAGGGGTAACACTGTGGTTTTTTATTGGCCGGGGTTCAAGTTCGGTTGATGACCTCTGTTGGAACACTCTTATCTCTGTTTCATGCGAATTATAAAGTCAAGTATAACCATTGTGTTGACTTTACTAGGTGTCTTGATGGTGCATTGATTAGTTTGGAGGTTAATACTCTAAACAGCTCAGGTTCAGATCCCTGCATAAACGTCGATAGGGGTACTACTGTTGTTTTTTATTGGTCAACATGGAAAAAACATTAGGGGTAACTCCGTTGTTTTTTATCGGCCGTCATGAAATAAACATAGGGGGTAACACTGTCGATATTTTTCAAATAAAACATAGGTAGGAACACTGTTGTTTTTCTTTGGTCGTCATGAAAAAAAACACAAGGGGTAATGCTGTCGTTTTTTATTGGTCGTCATGAAAAAAAACATAAGGGGTAACGCTGTTGTTTTTTATTGGTCGTCATGAAAAAAAACATAAGGGGTAACACTGTTGTTTTTTATTGGTCGTTATGAAAAAAACCATAAGGGGTAACATTGTTGTTTTTTATTGGTCGTCATGGCAAAAAACATAAGGGGTAACACTGTGGTTTTTTATTGGTCGTCATGAAAAAAAACATAAGGGGTAACATTGTTGTTTTTTATTGGTCGTCAGGAAAAAAAACATAAGGGGTAACACTGTCGTTTTTTATTGGTGGACATGAAAAAAAACATAAGGGGAAACACTGTTGTTTTTTATAGGTCATCATGAAAAAAAACATTGAGGGTAACTCTGTTGTTTTTTATTGGTCGTCATAAAAAAAACATAAGGGGTAACACTGTTGTCTTTGTCAAAAAAATCACAAGGGGTAACACTGTCGTTTTTTATTGGTCGACATAAAAAAAAACATAAGGGTAACACTGTTGTTTTTTATTGGTCGCCGTGAAATTTTTTTTAAGGGGTAACACTGTGGTTTTTTATTGGTCGTCATGAAAAAAGACATAAGGGGTAACATTGTTCTTTTTTATTGGTCGTCATGGCAAAAAACATAAGGGGTAACACTGTTGTTTTTTATTGGTCGACATGAAAAAAAAAATAAGGGGTAGCACTGTTGTTTTTTATTGGTCGACATGAAAAAAAACATAAGGGGTAAAACTGTTGTTTTTTATTGGTCGTCATGAAAAAAAACATTAGGGGTAACTGTTGTTTTTTATTGGTCTTCATAAAAAAAACATAAGGGGTAACACTGTTGTCTTTGTCAAAAAAATCACAAGGGGTAACACTGTTGTTTTTTATTGGTCGTCATGAAAAAAAATGTAAGGGGTAACACTGTTGTTTTTTATTGGTCGACATGAAAAAAACATATGTCATATGTAACCACAGACATATTTAAATTACTAATCTCAGTGGGAAGTGGAGAGAGCTGTGAGCTAAACCCCTGGAGCCCGGCGTTCAAGTCCGGTTGATGACCTCTGTTGGAAGACTCTTATCTCTGTTTCATGCGAATTATAAAGTCATGTATAACCATTGTGTTGACTGTACTAGGTGTCTTGATGGTGCATTGATAAGTTTGGAGGTTAACACTCTAAACAGCTCAGGTTCGGATCCCCGCATAAACGTCGATAGGGGTACTACCGTTGTTTTTTATTGGTCACCATGGAAAAAACATTAGGGGTAACTCCGTTGTTTTTTATCGGCCGTCATGAAATAAACATAAGGGGTAACACTGTCGATATTTTTCAAATAAAACATAGGTAGCAACACTGTTGTTTTTCTTTGGTCGTCATGAAAAAAAACACAAGGGGTAACGCTGTTGTTTTTTATTGGTCGTTATGAAAAAAAACATAAGGGGTAACATTGTTGTTTTTTATTGGTCGTCATGGCAAAAAACATAAGGGGTAACACTGTTGTTTTTTATTGGTCGTTATGAAAAAAAACATAAGGGGTAACACTGTGGTTTTTTATTGGTCGTCATGAAAAAAAACATAGGGGTAACATTGTTGTTTTTTATTGGTCGTCAGGAAAAAAAACATAAGGGGTAGCACTGTTTTTTTTTATTGGTCGTCAGGAAAAAAAACATACGGGGTAACACTGTCGTTTTTTATTGGTCGACATGAAAAAAAACATAAGGGGTAAAACTGTTGTTTTTTATTGGTCGTCATGAAAAAAAACATTAGGGGTAACTGTTGTTTTTTATTGGTCGTCATAAAAAAAACATAAGGGGTAACACTGTTGACTTTGTCAAAAAAATCACAAGGGGTAACACTGTTTTTTATTGGTCTTGAAAAAAAATGTAAGGGGCAACACTGTTGTTTTTTATTGGTCGACATGAAAAAAACATATGTCATATGTAACCACAGACATATTTAAATTACTAATCTCAGTGGGAAGTGGAGAGAGCTGTGAGATAAACCCCTGGAGCCCGGCGTTCAAGTCCAGTTGATGACCTCTGTTGGAAGACTCTTATGTCTGTTTCATGCGAATTATAAAGTCAAGTATAACCATTGTGTTGACTGTACTAGGTGTCTTGATGGTGCATTGATAAGTTTGGAGGTTAACACTCTAAACAGCTCAGGTTCGGATCCCCGCATAAACGTCGATAGGGGTACTACTGTTGTTTTTTTATTGGTCAACATGGAAAAAACATTAGGGGTAACTCCGTTGTTTTTTATCGGCCGACATGAAATAAACATAAGGGGTAACACTGTCGATATTTTTCAAATAAAACATAGGTAGCAACACTGTTGTTTTTCTTTGGTCGTCATGAAAAAAAACACAAGGGTTAACGCTGTTTTTTATTGGTCGTCATGAAAAAAAACATAAGGGGTGACACTGGTTTTTTATTGGTCGTCATGAAAAAAGACATAAGGGGTAACTGTTAAGGCGCTTGCGGGTGCAGGCAGGCAGGTAGGACCCAGACGCAGACGGTTTCAGGGAAAACGGCACTTTATTCAGGCCTAAAGGCTAAGGCACAGGAATCAGGGAACTCGGAACTCGGGAGACAGGGAACTCGGGAGACGACAGGGAACACGGAACACGGAACACGCAGGACTAACAACCACAACTAACCACAGCAAACCACAATGACAGCACAAGGAACAAAGGAAAGACGAGGGCTTAAATAACAAACACAACGAGGAACAGCTGAGACACATTAGGGGAGGGAACAGTAATCAACACAGGAGGGAAACACAGGGAAACACACACACCCTGACAGTACCCCCCCCTTAAGGGTCGACTCCCAGGCGACCCACGACAAGCAAAACCATGAAGAAAGTCAAACCCAAAACGGGTGGGTGGAGGGGCGCCAGGAGGGGGGAATCAAAAAAAATAAATGGACTGGGGCAGAGCCGAGGGACGTCAGGCGGGCGGCCAGAAAACTGCCCCAGGGCATGGCAGGGAGCCTCAGGCGGACGGCCTGGGGGGCAAGCAGAGGCAGAGGGAAGGCGGAACCCTTCAGGAGGCCGGCGGCAAGGAAGATGAGGGCTCAGTCCCTCAGGAGACCTGCAGTGGCAAAGAACCCCCTCAGAAGGCCGGCAGCGGTGAAGGCGGAACCCTTCAGGAGGCCGGCGAAGGCGAGGTAGAGGGCGGGTCCCCTCAAGAGGAAGGCGAGGTAGAGGGCGGGTCCCCTCTGGAGGAAGGCCATGTAGAGGGCGGGTCCCCTCAGGAGGCAGGCCAGGTAGAGGGCGGGTCCCCTCAAGAGGAAGGCGAGGTAGAGGGCGGGTCCCCTCAAGAAGGCCAGGTAGAGGGCGGGTCCCCTCAGGAGGCAGGCCAGGTAGAGGCCGGGTCCCCTCAGGAGGCAGGCCAGGTAGGGGGCGGGTCCCCTCTGGTGGAAGGCCAGGTAGGGGGCGGGTCCCCTCTGGTGGAAGGCCAGGTAGAGGGCGGGTCCCCTCTGGTGGAAGGCCAGGCAGGAGCGGAGGGCGTGCCTCCCCTGGACGGTCTGGAGGGCGGACCCCCTCCGGCAGGAGCAGAGGCCGGTCCCCCTCTGGAAGGAGCAGGGGGCGGGCCCCCTCAGGCAGGAGCGGAGGCCGGTCCCCCTCTGGAAGGAGCAGGGAGCGGGCCCCCTCAGGCAGGAGCGGAGGGCGGACCACCTCAAGCAGGCGAAGAGGCCCCTCTGGAAGGCGAGGAGTGGGCTCAGGAACCGGACAGGGCTCGGGGACCGGAGTCAGTGCGGGAGCTGGAGTGCCAGGAGGAACCGGGTGGTACCCCAAACTCTCCCAGCGATCTATTGCCTTCCCTAAGAACTCAAATAAATCCTCCCACTCACGGCTAGCTTGATCGTCCGCTGGGTCCAATGTTGTTGCTGTCATTCTGTTAAGGGGGCTAAGGGTGCAGGCAGGCAGGTAGGACCCAGACGCAGACGGTTTCAGGGAAAACTGCACTTTATTCAGGCCTAAAGGCTAAGGCACAGGAATCAGGGAACTCGGGAGACAACTCGGAACTCGGGAGACGACAGGGAACTCGGGAGACGACAGGGAACTCGGGAGACGACAGGGAACTCGGGAGACGACAGGGAACACGGCACACGCAGGACTAACAACCACAGCAAACCACAATGACAGCACAAGGAACAAAGGAAACACGAGGGCTTAAATAACAAACACAACGAGGAACAGCTGAGACACATTAGGGGAGGGAACAGTACGGATTTTGGGGGGGGTGATGGTGGAGCCGTCAATGTTAAGGGTGAAAATGTTAAGGGGTAACACTGTTGTTTTGTATTGGTCGTCAAGAAAAAAAAATTAAGGGGTAATAACACTGTTGTCTTTGTCAAATAAAATATAAGGGGTAACACTGTCGTATTTTATTGGTCGTCATGAAAAAAAAAAATTGTCCTTGTAAAATAAAATATAAGGGGTAACGCTGTTGTTTTTCATCAGTCATCATGGGAAAAAAACATAAGGGGTAACACTGTTGTTTTTATCAAATGAAACGTAAAGGGTAATACTGTCTTTTTTTATCTGTCGTCATGAAAAACCCATAAGGGGTAACACTGTTGAAATGTATCGAATAAAAAATAGGGGGTAACTCAAAACTTTGAGTCAAAACACCTGTTGACTTTGGAAAACTGTAGTTCCACCATAGAAAAGCTAGAGGTCAGCGATAGCCTACTCCCCGTCGCGCAATGACGTCGGTTAGGAAAAGTCGAGTCGAATTCATTTTAAACAGCGCTGTCTTTTCCTATGTTCGAAAGGAAGCACATTTTCATCTCTCCTTGACCCGATGACGTTTTCCACAAAGGCCCTGATCAGCTGATGGCAAGGGCTTTGTCACGTGACCACAGATATCACGTGACGTCCACTTCCTCATCCATTACTTCTTTTTTTTTATATATACGTATATGCTTAACTGCTGTCTGAACCGTGGTGTTCATTGAAACCCCGGTGCATAATATAAAAGGCTGTGACGAATTGGGAGCGCCTACGTTTTTGTTGTCTTTCACCGTCCAACGCTATTTGTGGACCCGTCGGCGAACCCTCGGAGTAACGAGTAAGTAGACAGAGTGCTGTTATTATTTTTGGAAGGACTTTGTGCAAGTCAAGAAGAAACCAGAAACACAGAGCCAATCGGTCGAACCTCTCCTCTCAGTCGCAATATAAATTTAAACTATTCATTATTTATTTTGCAACTGTTGCATTTCTCGCATTCATAGTCGCTATTACTCTCAGAACGGAAGATATTAACATCAATGAGCCGTTGCAAAAAGTCGCCTGGCTGGTTGGTTCTGTTTGGGTTATCTGAAAGCACCTTGCATTACATCGGGTCACACCCTGTCAAAAAAAAAGTCACCTGTTACTGTAGCTCAACAAAGGAAGACATTGTTTTGCAGTGTTATTATTAATTAGCATTAATGTGTTACAGAAATGCACCTGGCCGTGGCAATTTTTGCTTCAGCACTTGTGTGTACATTGGCCCTGGACAATGGACTGATGAGGACCCCTCCTATGGGCTGGTTGGCATGGGAACGATATCGCTGTGACATTGACTGTGAGCGAGACCCCAAGAACTGCATCAGGCAAGCACAAATATTATGAATGAGTATTACTCCATAGCATGTAGGCCTGTACTATGCAGTCCTTCCTACTCTTATCAGTTTAGCTTTTTTTGCAAGTATTTTGCATTGGCCAATCCATAAAATGCCGCTTCTGTTTTAAATGTATGTTTCTATATAAACATACGGTATAACCCTGGCCCAAAAATTCTGGCCGCTATGAAAGCTTCGTTAACCGGTGATGCTCTGCTTCCTCCCCCCCCAGTGAGAACCTCTTCAAGGACATGGCCGACAGGCTGTCGGAGGACGGCTGGAGGGAGCTAGGCTACGTCTACGTCAACATAGACGACTGCTGGTCCTCCATGGAGCGAGACGAGCAGGGACGACTGCAGGCCGACCCAAAGCGGTATGTGCTGTACAGGCACTTCCTCTGCACAGGCGAGGAAGGAGGGGGGGGGGGGGGGGGGGCACCACAAAAATAAAGCGTCAGTCAGTCAGTCAGTCAGTCAGTCAGTCAGCCAGACGGTTGTTGCAGGACATGTCATATAACCGAGGAGGTCAAAGATTCGGATCACAAATCACACATACAACTCACATTTAATGTTTCAGTAGCGATAAGAATGAGTTGGGGAGTGGGGGTGTAATGTCTGTTTGTTTCATCAGCACAAGAGGGCAATAAAGGAAAGATAAGTTACTTAATGTGTTCAAGTGGAGTAAAGATGAAGGTGTGATTTGATATATTTGATTCGGCCTAAAACTTAGATAAAGTTAAGATATTAGGTAAGATGAAGAATGAAACAAGGAATGTATCGTTATCTTACATTGTACATGTGTTTATAATAATTTTTATATTTCTTTCCTGAACTCTCTTCACTCTCATGTTGATTTGTTTAAACCCATCCCTACCAAGCGTCAGACTTAAGGGTCCGAACCCAAAACTTAAGGGTTCGAACCCAAAACATCCAGCCTTTTTACCGATATGTTAAGAAGTTATAATTATACTATTTCATCCTTAAACGTCCCCCTTCTGTCGGCATATAAACACCGCCATCTTAAAATACTACGGTGCTGACGTGTGCAAAGCAGCGAGGAAGATGTCTTACAGAACCCCTTGTTTCCCAGGTTCCCTGGGGGCATAGCCAATCTAGCTCGCTACATGCACGACCGGGGCCTCAAGCTGGGCATCTACGGCGACATGGGCACACATACCTGCGGTGGATACCCGGGCACCAACCTGGACCAGATCGAGACGGACGCCCAGACCTTTGCCGACTGGGGGGTCGACATGTTGAAGCTGGACGGCTGCTATTCCAACGAGAGCGTACAGGCCGAAGGTAAGGAAGGCCTTGAGGGGAGACGAGGAAGGATTGTGGGAGAGAACTTCTTTGTTTAGCTGCTTTCACACCGCGCCGCGCGGCAACTCGCCGCCTCCGTTCATTTCAATGAGGGAATGGCGGCAGAGGGGAGGCGGTTACAAAAAGCGGCGGAAAACCAGGAAGCGGTTGCCGCCGCCCGCGTGAACGCGCACAGATTTTGCCCTACCGCTCAACCAGTGTTGTTTTTGGCAGGCATTTTAGATTTAGTTTTAGTCTTAGTCTTTTTGACGAAATGCTTCTTAGTTTTAGTCCCATTTTAGTCATTTCTATCTTTGAAAGTTTTAGTCTAGTTTTAGTCTGACGAAAACTCAAAAGGTTTTAGTCTAGTTTTAGTCAGACGAAAACTCTGTGTGCCGTGTGCGTGCAGGCGCAGCTGCGCGCGAGCGAGGCTTTTAGTGTGTGATGGGGGCGTGACTGTTAGGACAAGCAGCTGGCTCCATTTCTGATGTCTGAGCTCTTGATTGACATTGCACGCATATTATAGTTGGCGGGAAAAAAGCATGTTTTGAAACTTAGTTCGTCCACTCACTAACAATTTAGTCTCGTCTAGTTCTCGTCTGACGAAAATTTCTACATTTTTCGTCACATTTTAGTCTTTATATGGCTTTGGTGACGTTCGTCTTAGTCTCATTTTCGTCATGGAAAAAAGGGGTCTGACGACGTCATTTTCGTTTTCGTCTTGCCTGACGAAAACAACACTGCGCTCAACTTTCCCCGTGTTGAAACTTTCGGCGGCGGCGGCAGCAGCAGCAGCCGCTTTTGAAAACGCCTGGCCCTTCACACCGCCGCGCTAAACCCTCTTTCAGCGAGGCGGCGATGAGGGCGGTTGCCGCGCGGCGGTGTGCAAGCACCTTTTAGAGGGTTGTAGTACTTAGTGGTTGTAAAGATGATCCTATGTGCTATTTTTAAAATTGTTATTGTGAATATGTTTGATGGTACCCATTGAGTGTTTCTAGAATAGAATCCTCTCTTTCCCAATAGGCTACCCTCGCATGTCAAAGGCCTTGAACGCTACAGGCCGTCCCATTGCCTACTCCTGCAGTTGGCCCGCCTACCAGGGTGGTCTTCCACCGAAGGTATTGCATTCTAGGCTTGTTAATGTAGTTCCGGTTCACCTTCTCGTTCTCGTGCCCCCAGTATCCTGTAACTGCAGCGGGGATTACGGGCTAAACAAATAGCATTGACCTGACTGTATCTGACGGGAGTCTGAGCTTGTCTTAAGGGACCTGTGGAGTCAAACAAACCGGAAGAAATCATTGAGCCACGCCCTGCTTGTCTGTGAGATGGGGAAAAGACAACACAGATTACACTTAATAATAAAAGGAAGAAAAGACAAGGAAAGGAGATGCAGTGTCATGTAATGTCCTCCCAGGTGAACTACACACAGCTGGGGGAGATCTGCAACCTGTGGAGGAACTACGGGGACATCCAGGACTCCTGGGATAGCGTCCTGAGCATCTCCGACTGGTTCTTCAAAAACCAGGACATTGTTGGACCCGCTGCCGGGCCGGGAAAGTGGAACGACCCTGATATGGTATGGCCTTCGCTCTAACACACACACAAACCCACCCTTATGATCCAACTATGTTATGTTATGTTGTTCACCATTTGCCGTTGGCTTTAAATACATATTACTTATTGTTACTTGCCGAAAGTATCGAAATGTTTTTTTTTCTATTTCTTTCATTTTCTAGTTGATCATTGGTAACTTTGGCCTTAGCACGGACCAATCACGATCTCAGATGGCCTTGTGGGCCATCATGGCCGCCCCCCTCTTCATGTCCAACGACCTGCGCACCATCAGTAGTGGAGCGCGCGCCATCCTGCAGAACAAGGCGATCATAAGGATCAGCCAGGACCCCATGGGCGTCCAAGGAAAACGCCTGCTGCAGGTGAGGTTATTTTTTGCCTGCTGCAGGTGAGGAATTTGCTTGTGGCGTTTTTAGCAAAAAATAATAAATCGCGACGGTGCATTTAGTGGTAGTTTTGACTTGCTGACTCATCATCACACTGACGCACCAGGCTCCCACCTTCATCGCTGTGTCACTCTCTCTCCCCAGGATAAGAGTGGTATAGACGTGTACTGGCGCCCCCTGTCTGACAACGGTAGCGCCTTGGTGTTCTTCAGTCGGCGTAATGACATGCCCTACCGCTACCAGATATCTCTGAGCAAACTCAACTACACCACCGGCATCTACAAGGTAAGTCCGTTTTTTTCTTTTTCCTTTCAATTTTTTCTCAGGTCATTCATCAGGTTCTGTGCCTAGTCTCATACGGTCCAATGCATCATGGGACGTTTTCTAGTATTGGCTGTGATTGGCTGTGTATTGGAACACTGTAGACGGCTGTGTTCCAATACCAATCTAGTCACTCTTACGCCACTCTTACTTGCTTCCCAAATCTCTGGCTGTGTCCTCGATTGCATTGTATCCAAATGCATAGTAAGTAAGGGAACAGCCAGGGTACATCAGTGTATCCTAGACAGGGAAGTGCCAGGGCAATCTTTTGTAATCCGTCGACAGACATGCACCATGAAGCACGTCGGAAAGTCGGGATTGGCCGAGATCATCCAAAGTCGCCAATCGCCTTTGACAAACGCTGAGCCTTCCCTCCTGCTCGACCCCTCATCGCTACGGCTCGCCACGGGACGACGAAGCCCGGGGGAACAAGGAGGAGAACGACTGTTGACTCACGGTTTCTTTTGTCTTCTGTTTTTTCCCCTCGGCCCCGGTTCGGCTGCCCTTCCTCCTGCAGATGTACGAGGTGTTCATGGGGAAGGTGGGCACCGTGGAGGACACCAGTGAGTTCACGGTGTCGGTCAACCCCAGCGGCGTGGTCATGCTGTACGTCTTCCCGCCGGTCAAACATCGCCAGTTCCACGGCAACGCCAAGCTCCATGGGCCGGCCCACTTTCACCACCACGACCTCGACAACGCCATCCCGCCCGGCTTCCTGTAAACCAACCAATCGTAGACAGCCCGGGGATCCCACATTTAATAATGACGTCACCATTCCTGCCTTGATGTACCTGCCCCTGAAGAAAACCCTATCGAGATTGTAGTATGACGGATCGATCTTTCGAATCTCCACCGCTGAATTATTAAACTTTTATTTTGAAATGATTGAAGGATTGAGAGGATTCTATATGAAATGATACGTGTATTGAGGAAAGGAAGAATGGTATGCACTGACTTTAAGCCAAAGTGTCATTAATTGATTAATCTCACCTCAGAACTCAGGGAGGGATCAGAACTCTGAGGGATCCTTTCTGTCTCCCTTTTTAATTTTTTTGACGGCACTGTTCATATACGTTGAGACCAAAAAAGGTAGTAGATGACGTATGTACTAAGCGAGGGAGGGCTGGTCGTATTGCTGAAGCGGCACAATCCTAAAGCTTAATTTGGAGGCAAAAACATTTGAGTTATGTTTTCCCAATAACATTTGTCAGTTTTTTTAATGAGCATATATTTTTTACAGAGTCTTTGAATTGTATTTCTCATCTTTGCACTATTAAAGATCATGTTTTATCTTCACACTTCTTCATTGCTTACAATATATTCTTTTTTATCAGGTCAATGTTCATATTGAAATTATTCCCATAGACGGCCGAATTGGAGCCATTAAAAACCTGTAGGCCTAAATATTAAATAATATGTACAGAGCTGTTATTTGTAGCTTATGTAGTAAACTAGAATGTTTACTCTTCAAATAAATGCCCAGCGTCTATGGATCTCTAACATGGGCCTTCATTGAGCTAGTGTGCTTCAGCCAGCTAAGGAAATAGCGTTTTTTCATGAACATGAGTACGGGTCTATTTTTTTATGTTTTGAAAGTAAATTGTTCGCAGAGAAAAACGATTAGTTATATGAATGTCAGCATTTCCAATCAAGCGTGTTTACCTATTC
>NC_082402.1:3645032-3655032 GCF_031168955.1 Gadus macrocephalus
ATTATTACTATTTATTTGTCGGAGATACTTACAGTCTGACATTTGTCTGTTTTGTCCATGCATCAGAGTACTGTCCCTGTGTTGTCTCTGGTTTTATCATCGTTTCTAGCAAAAACTACTGTCTGGGTAAATGTCTGTGTGTGTGTGTGTGTGTGTGTGTGTGTGTGTGTGTGTGTGTGTGTGTGTGTGTGTGTGTGTGTGTGTGTGTGTGTGTGTGTGTGTGTGTGTGTGTGTGTGTGTGTGTGTGTGTGTGTGTGTGTGTGTGTGTGTGTGTGTGTGTCTGTGTGTGTGTGTGTGTGTCTGTGTTAGTGTGCGTGTCCGTGTTAGTGTGCGTGTCCGTGTTAGTGTGTGTGTCTGTGTTAGTGTGCGTGTGTGTGCGTGTCTCCATTTTCTCCGATTGTTTTTTATTTTGCATTATTATTTGTCAATGGGAAGATTGCTCCAAATACGACTCAGATCATCAGTAGATCAGTGATATCCCTGGTTCTGACAGCTCTAACCTTGGTGTTATCATGGCCTTCATGTTACTGTTTTCAATGCTTTGGTTGCTGCAAAATTGTAACCGCATACGCTTACAGCAAGATCATTCATACAACTGCAGCCCTCTTCAATGGCAAAAAAGAGAAAACATAATTTGCATTTAGAGAGACAGTACGTGGTTTTTGGCTAAGCCCCATCAGAAGAAAAAACTGGAAAGGTAAAGCGAAACGTTATATAGTATATATATTTCCTTTCAGAAAATCATTGATTAATGGGCTGTGCAATTATAATGAAAGGAATGATGAAATAGAAACTGAACAACCCTGTTTAATAATTGACTGGAATCGGTTGGACGGGGGAAGAATTAGACTCACATCCTTGGACACGTCAGGGAGAGGGAGCGAGAGAGAGTGAGAGAGAGAGAGAGAGGAGAGAGAGAGAGAGAGAGGAGAGAGAGAGAGAGAGAGAGAGAGAGAGAGAGAAGAGAGAGAGAGAGAGAGAGAGGGAGAGAGACAGACAGAGAGAGAGGGAGGAAGAGAGAGGGAGATAAAGAGAAACAGAGAAACAGAATATAGAAATAGCAAAACAGGGCAGTGGAGATTGTGAGGTTGTGAGAACATTTAATCATTGGACAACATGGAATGTTTATCGATTCAAGTTGATATCTGGCCATTACCTCAACCTCGTGTCGATGTTATCACCTTGCCGGTAACAGCTTCCACCTGACCTGTGAGTGTCATAAGTGTTATAAATAAATCAAACACTAAAATAGGATTTGTGTTTTATAAGGACACTACTATGGCATAACGAACCACCAAGGACAATATTAACCCCAAAAATTATCAACTTTAACATTCGCAGATATTTCTGTATTCAGTGTATCATTTTCAGCATTGTCTCGACCAAACTGTCAGGCTTGCTTTCTTTCTGAGTGTTTACCTGGTTGTCTGTTACCTGTTCCTCCGAGGGGTCTGCCTGGTGACTACCTCTGTCTCTGCCTCTCTGACCCCATTCTAGAAAAACACCTGAAGCTGGACCTCTGCAGTCTGCACCAAGTACACAAAACATACTCGCACATGCACACCCACACACACACACAGGTGTGTGTGTGTGTGTGTGTGTGTGTGTGTGTGTGTGTGTGTGTGTGTGTGTGTGTGTGTGTGCGTGTGTGTGTCTGCTGCAGGAGATCAAACAGCGCGCGTCGACCTGACCTTCAGTCAAGCGTCTGCTGCCTAGGTCTCACTAGGCAAACGTGTCTACACATTAACCCTGGGCAAAGAACACAGTTTAGTCTAATAAACGCTGCTGTGTGTGTCTGTGTGTGTGTGTGTGTTTGTGTGTGTGTGTGCACGCGTGTGTGTATGTGAGTGGGTTATCAATCAAGAGGAGTCACTTTGAGTCACCTTTTTATGTAAGCCTGTGAACCTTTGCAAGTAAATGCAGTTGCAGGAATTATACCTAATATCATATTTCCTCTATTTTGCTGATTAAAGTTGTTCGCAGGGAAACTGTGGATACAAAAGCAACACTGAAGATAACGACCAGTGGAAGGGTAGTCTTTATCTTGCTAGAGAAGAGCTGTTGGAAGTCTCTTCTATTAATCAAGTGCTGAGCAACAGTTTTGCAGGTCAGGATTCAGAATCACCTCCTTCAGTGGCAACTACCTCCACACTGGGACCCATCCAACTGCACCAGAGGGCCCAAATGACCGACAGCCACTTCCTCCACAGTGGGACCCATCCAACTGCACCAGAGGGCCCAAATGACCGACAGCCACTTCCTCCACAGTGGGACCCATCCAACTGCACCAGAGGGCCCAAATGACCGACAGCCACTTCCTCCACAGTGGGACCCATCCAACTGCACCAGAGGGCCCAAATGACCGACAGCCACTTCCTCCACAGTGGGACCCATCCAACTGCACCAGAGGGTCCAAATGACCAACAGCCACTTCCTCCACAGTGGGACTTACCCAGCCCGCACTGCAGCGCTCCCAAGCCACACATTATGCTGGGGAATCTGACATGAGCGCCGTTGTTCTCTGTATACACAGTAGTGGCTTTGTGTCTGTGCCGGAAGGAAAAAGAGCTACTTTTCATCCACCAAATGCTCCCCTTCTTCTCGGTTACAAGGCTTAGAGGAATTAGGCGGTCAAACAGTAATTATGCGTGGAGACTGTCACGTATGCCACTGAGTGTGTGTGTGTTTGTTTGTGTGTGTGTGCGTGTGTGTGTGTGTGTGTGTGTGTGTGTGTGAGTCACTCGAAGGATTATGCCAACTGGCTACATGATCAGATCTGCTTAATCTGGCTTTGTTTCGTGTACCTGTGCCTCCAGAGTGGAGGAACATTGTTCAGTAATTGGCTGTTGGCGTTGCGTCTTGGCACCGCGTTGCCGGTAGGAGGGATGCTTTAGAATGCAGCGTCACCCTTCTCCTATATCCACCCCATACCATCGTTATTAGACTCATACTTTAGAAGGGTTATCTGAACGGGCAAGCTTTGTGGCTGCACAGTGCAGTCGATGGGAGGGAGAAAATTAAACACACATTTCTTTTGTGGGAGATCGAATTTCACATACATTTGAAGAAAAAGACACCGTGATGTTTCCCTGGTGACCACTAGGGGGCGTTATGATATTGCCTACCCTGAGAGTGAGGTAACTAAAAGTCATGAAGAGCAGAAAAACCTCAGTCTGGATGGCAACATTTTTGGCATTTCTTCAAGTTACACAATCTTATGTGCCCGGATGACGCAAACCGCTGGCCATTGAAGTCATGGTCAGCTTAGTTGACAAAGTATGCTGGTCAGAGTAAAGACCACTGTGTATTTTCTTACCCCCCCCCCCCCCCCCTCCCCATGAATGCTCCGGCCACCCTCCTCGTCTGGTTCGAAGTGGATCAAATGTAGTTAGGATGGTGGTCATCAACAGCCTCTGCATTCCTGGAAATGTGTCATCTGCTGCTGTTTGGACGTGCTGGCCAAAGGATGGATTGGCCAAGAGATAGAATGGGTGAAATAGGGTTACTTACTTGGGTTGGTTTTGAGCTGGAGGGCTCAGGCCAAGATGTCTCGCATCTCTAGGGGAAAATAATGCCCTGACTAAGAATGAAATGGAGGTAATGTGCTTATAGCTTACAGTATTAATGTACTACAATATTGTAAACATATGTATAGGCTGACGATTTTCTGATCAACTGAGCTTGCCACCCTGAATCAGCACCAACACATGGGTCATCTTCTTTAACTCCAACTCCTCCTCCAACACTTCCTCCACCTCCTCATTCTCAATCTCCACCACCACCTCCTCCATCTTCACCTCTTTCTCCTCCATCTCCATCTCCTTCTCCTCATTCACCACCTCTATTTCCTACTCTACCGCCTCCTCCTTCTTCACCTCCTCCTCCACTACCTCCTCCACCACCTCCCCCGTCTTCAGCCTCTCCATCTCCTCCTGCTCCACCTCAATCTCCACCTCCTCCTCCACCTCTTCCAACTCCTCCATCCTCAACTCTTCGTCGTCGTCGTCGTCGTCCTCCTCCTCCACCAACTCCATCTTCAGCTTCTCCACATCCTCCTCCTCCACCACCTCCGTCTCCACCTCCTTCTCCACCTCCACCTCCACCATGAACGGCAGCAGCTGGCTGCAGACAAACACATCACATTTTCATCTATTATGTATTTGTTTTCTCTCAAGGGAAATCTCTGATAAGCCCTAATCAGTCACCTTGATATTTATACCAAAATAAACGCAATCGTTTGGTGCTCATAGCAGCTTTGAAGTTCTGAAAGGGGACCATTGTTAAAATAAAAGCTGAGGAAATGGAACAATAAGAGTTATTTGCAGCTTGCCTAAATGTGGTGAACATTTGGGGCCATGGGAACTCTAGTCAAGGAATGTTATAAATGGGAATAATGCATGAAAATATGTGATATTGAGACATGTGGGTTAGGTGATATGATATGAATGGAAAGTGGAAATAAGTGTTTTGTTCTTCAATCAATGCTGGCTGTGGTTGTTTATTTTTCTTATGGTGGCCTAGCATTGAGTTCACACATTTTCACTTTATCTGAATCCAGGTTTCCTACCGTTCCGATGTACTTGCTGAGCGAAAACACTTGAAAGACGCACGCAACCCCACATACACAAACACTCAAGAGTACACATCTCTATATGGAGACTTATGCACACACACATGCACACACATAAAGACTGTACATAAACATGTAATCAGTCCTTAAGTGCGCATTAGTGCATATCGGTGGTAAACAACGGATGTTTGCTAAGCATCTGTTCTTTACCACTTACATACCTTAATGCACACACTGCAACACCTAATAGGAAGTATATCAACAATTAAGTTACCCGAAACCTTTTGCATTCAGGTTGCGTGAGCAAATATTGGACCTGGTCACTATAACATCACTTCTGTCACTTTCCTTCACCTCACAAATGCATATGTGTTCCTGAATTGTTTTATCCCTATTTGCATTTCAGTTGTAGTTTTCCGCTGCTTTTGTCTCTGGGTATTTAGTCGAAAATCAGAGCTGTTCAGTTGACGGGCCCTCTTTAAAACATTCCTGTGATATTAGTCAGGCTCATGATTTGCACGTAGATCTTTTCTTAGGTTTTCAAAAGAGAATTATGAGTCAATATTGTTTCAACTCGACGCTGTAACCTTCAACCTTCAAACATTCACTGCGTTCACATTCAGTTTGAATAAACTCTATAGAATATATAGTTGTGTGGAATTAAGCTAAAATACGATTATCAAGGTTAAAATACCATGCTGTCAAACTTAAGCACCGATATCCCAGTCTTCCAATAAACCAGGGCCGTAATTAAGTCAACATATTCAGACTGTAAAGTTGTACGACAATGAGGATCAGAATTTTGAGGCAGGAATCGATAATGTTGACTGTTCCTATGACGACGGCCACCAATTCAACGCTTCAGCACCAATGGCTTTAGCGCTCAGTGGACGCTTAAAACCATTCCCTGTCATAGCCGTAGAGTCAACAAATCGTCCCTAGCAACACTGCCAATGCCAGTTTACATTGCTCCGTCTTAATAGCAGGGACTCCAATTACCAGGCAACCACTCTATGTAATCGTGTGTGTGTGTGTGTGTGTGTGTGTGTGTGTGTGTGTGTGTGTGTGTGTGTGTGTGTGTGTGTGTGTGTGTGTGTGTGTGTGTGTGTGTGTGTGTGTGTGTGTGTGTGTGTGTGTGTGTGTGTGTACGTGGTGCTGGAGAGATCAACAGAGAGAGAGAGGGAAAGAGAGAGTGGCCTAGCATTGAGTTCACACATTTTCACTTTATCTGAATCCAGGTTTCCTACCGTTCCGATGTACTTGCTGAGCGAAAACACTTGAAAGACGCACGCAACCCCACATACACAAACACTCAAGAGTACACTGCCAATGCCAGTTTACATTGCTCCGTCTTAATAGCAGGGACTCCAATTACCAGGCAACCACTCTATGTAATCGTGTGTGTGTGTGTGTGTGTGTGTGTGTGTGTGTGTGTGTGTGTGTGTGTGTGTGTGTGTGTGTGTGTGTGTGTGTGTGTGTGTGTGTGTGTGTGTGTGTGTGTGTACGTGGTGCTGGAGAGATCAACAGAGAGAGAGAGGGAAAGAGAGAGGGAGCAACAGAGAGAGAGAGAGCGAGAGTGAGAGCGCGAGAGTGAGAGTGAGAGCGCGAGTGCGAGAGAGAGAGAGAGAGAGGATGGTTTATGCACCTTTGCCAGAGAAGTGACCGCCGGTATTGTTCAGAGGAAATTATATGAACAAAAGTCGAGACAAACTCGTGTCTGACTTTTGTTCATATAATCAGCTCTATAATCATCAGGCTGAGAGTCAATGGGACCCAGATTGTGCAGAAATAACACCAGGGGAATAGACACGGTGGGAAAGTCAGACTACTGGGAACAGTAGTTCTATACCCACTGTTTCTAAGAAGCAGCCTCTTGCAGTTCCCGGGTTATATTCGGCCTCCTTCAGTTCCTCGTTGCTTTTCTGCCCCGTCTCTGGTCAGGTTCTCTGTCTGGGAACAGCCCTATGGACCAATCAGGTTCTCTGTCTGGGAACAGCCCTATGGACCAATCAGGTTCTCTGTCTGGGAACAGCCCTATGGACCAATCAGGTTCTCTGTCTGGGAACAGCCCTATGGACCAATCAGGTTCTCTGTCTGGGAACAGCCCTATGGACCAATCAGGTTCTCTGTCTGGGAACAGCCCTATGGACCAATCAGGTTCTCTGTCTGGGAACAGCCCTATGGACCAATCAGGTTCTCTGTCTGGGAACAGCCCTATGGACCAATCAGGTTCTCTGTCTGGGAACAGCCCTATGGACCAATCAGGTTCTCTGTCTGGGAACAGCCCTATGGACCAATCAGGTTCTCTGTCTGGGAACAGCCCTATGGACCAATCAGGTTCTCTGTCTGGGAACAGCCCTATGGACCAATCAGGTTCTCTGTCTGGGAACAGCCCTATGGACCAATCAGGTTCTCTGTCTGGGAACAGCCCTATGGACCAATCAGGTTCTCTTTTAAGGATTATTTTGTGATATGCTCATTTTCTTTCCTTTTAAGCGGACGAGGAAGAAGGCCTGAGAGTTGACAAGGAAACGACAACGATTGATGATGGGGGGGGGGGGGGGGGGTTGGTGAATGGGACAAGTGGCATTGATTACAGACCTCGAGGAAACTCCTCATGTGGAGACATTAGCGAGTTAACGGGTGAATGGATTAGGATGCCATGAAGAGAAAGGGCGGGGAAATAATGAATGAAAGGAAATAAGCCAGCGTGACTCGTGCATTGGTGCCTATTTGTGTGTGTGTTATATAGTGTTTGTGTGTGCGTTTTTGCGTGCATGTCTGAATGTTTTATAGTGTGTGTGTGTGTGTTTGTGTGTTATATAGTGTGCACGTATATGTGTGTGTGTGTGGATCCGTGTGTCTTTAAGTGTGGTTGTGTGTGTGTGTGGGTGATTGTGCGTGCATGTTTGAGTTTTTTATAGCGTGCATGTGTGTGTGAGGTTTTTATAGTGTGTGTGCATCTTTGTGTGTGTGTTATATAGTGCATACGTGTTTGTGTGTGTATGTGTGTGTTTGTGCATGTATGTGTTACATAGTGTGTGCATAAGTGTTGTGTTTGTGTGTGATATATAATGTGTGTGAGTGTGTTTGCATGTACATTTGTGAGTGTTTCTGCATCTTTGTATGTGTCTGTGTGTGTTATATCGTGTTTACATATGTGCATGTACATGTTTGTGTTACCTAGTGTGTGCACAAGTGTTATTGTCTGTGTGTGTGCATGTGTTATATACTGTACGTATGTGTGTGTGTGGGTGCATGTGTGAGTGTTTTAAAGTGTGTGTATGCATCTATGCATGCGTTGTGTCTTATAGTATGTACAAATGTGTGTCTGCATGTATACGTGTGTATGTGTGTGTGTGTGTGTGTGTGTGTGTGTGTGTGTGTGCGTGTGTGTGTGCGTGTGTGTGTGTGTGTGTGTCTAAGTTAAAGAATGAGAGCAGAAAAGTCTCCAGACCCCGGCTCACCTAATCGCATGAGACCCACCTAACCAAGGCGGTGGGCTGTGTCCTTCCCACTCCCCTTCAAGCTTTACTGCCTGTCCGCGCACAATGTGCGAATGGCCCGCGTTCCCAGGGGGAACTCGCAGATATTCATTTACACCGATGCAAGCCAAAGCTGTAAATTATGCCCTACCGATGTGTCTCTGTGTCCCTCTCTGATATGTCCTCATGCTCTTTGAAAGTTTGAAGTTGTAATCTAAATATAAATACCTACAACGGATACACGTGGAATATGCATGCGTTGCACAAATGTCAGACACACACTTTCACTCACACATACACACACCACACACACTGTCACACATACACACACACACACGCACACAAACACAGAAACCCATATGCACACAAACACACACACACAGAAACCCACATGCACACACACACAAACACAAACACATGCACGCTAACACACACACACACACACACACACACACACACACACACACACACACACACACACACACACACACACAAACAGTCACAGACACACATACAAACAGACACCCACACACACACACACTCTGAGCGAGCATTCCATTGAGATCCGAGAGAGAACCGAAGAAGGGGTACACTTTTAATTGCTATATATATTGCCGTATACCTGCCAAAAGCAAATCCGTTTCCTGCAATCCAGTCCCTTGTTCACACTTTTGTTCTCACAGACACCTGGGCACAACTAGAGATGGCCCTTCTCCCTCCCCCCCCCCCCCCCCCCCCCCCCCCCCCCTCCCCCCTCCCCCTGTAGCCTCGTCCGCTCCTCATGTCATCTTTACCCTTGGGTTTTTTCTTCTCCCCCCCCCCCCCCCCCCCCCCCACCGGCAATAATAGGCTGCAGGTCGCAAGTCATGACTAGAGGAGCCTGGCTCCTGGATTGTGGTTCCAGGGATCAGGGTGTGGGGGGGGGGGGGGGGGGTGGCCTCTGTCGAGCGGCCTATTGGGAGCACATGCCATCGCCTCAAACCCCCCCAGAACCGAAGCGGGTTGCAGGAGATCTGATGACAGCAGCGCTCGGTTCACACACACAGACTCTAAACTGAGTCCGACGCGGCTGGTTCACTTCTAGGTCACTACTAGTTCATTTCTAGGTCACTACTAGTTCACTTCAAGGTCATTTCTAAGTCACTTCTAAGTCACTTCTAGTTCACATTAAGTGTTAAGTTAATAATAATTGATACATTTTTTATAGCGCTTTTCTAAATACTGACGCTTTACAAATAAGAAAGGAATACATACAGACAGTACAGGCAATCAAACAAAAGGGAAAAAATAAGTAGTTCACTTCTATTTTATCAATCACTTCTACGGTTCACTTCTAGGTCATTTCTAAGTCACTTCTAGTTAACTGCTAGGTCACTCCTCTTCCATTGGTCAATTCTAACCCATTGGCCACTCAAAGCGCTTTACAATATTGCCTGACATTCACCAATCATGCACACATTCAAACACAGACGGCGGTGTCAGCCTCGCAAGCCGACAGCCAGCACGTCGGGAGCAGTGAGGGTTAGGTGCCTTGCTCCAGGACACCTCGATACTCAGCTAGGAGGAGCCGGGGATCGAACCGGCAACCTTCAGGTTACCAGCCGACCCGCTCTACCTCCTGAGCTTCTGCCGCCCTCAATAATAGTTCACTCCTAGGTCACTTCTGGGGGGGTGGGGGATCGGTTGGTAGCAAAAAAGGAAGGACTAAGAAGATGGCCGTCGAGGGCATAGTTCAAGGATGAACATGGGGGCAATATGGAGGAGACCTGGTGTTTATTGCCAACGGTGCCGTGAAAATCTGCCTATAAGGATCTGAGAAAGAGACAAGCCCAGAGGGTGGGGTTGGGGGGAGGGGGATATCTAGATTAGCTTTCATCTCACCGTCGGGTCTCCATCCCACATATTTCCCGTTGTCCCTACACAATGTGTACACACTAGAGAAACT
>NC_082402.1:3657532-3695032 GCF_031168955.1 Gadus macrocephalus
AAGGTAATCACATGTAACTGACTTAAGTGGTCGGGGGCAGAGAGCATGCAGGGAATGTCTTAATCTACCCCCCCCCCCGCCCCCCTTCCCACCCAACATCCCAACGGCCCAACTGCTAATCTTCCAGAAAAGTCTCCTGCCTCGCGGACACTGCGTCGCCAACTGCGACTGCGGTCGACACCGAAGTTAGCCAAGTGCTATTTTACGTGGCGCCGTTGATCGTGACCCTAAATAAGAGCTATTAAAGTCTCGCTTGGCCAGGTAACAGCAGGAAGTATAGGTCTGCACTTTCTACATCTGTGACATTGACGAAAAAAGTCTCATGCACTCCAGTGCATTTGATTTACTGAGGCTACAAAAATGGTCATATCTACTGGAATGGATTTCATGAGGAGAGTGGTGGCTGGGTACGGGAAGCTGTCTGGGACCTTAGTTCAGGACATTGACCGCGGAGGACGGACAGAGTGTTCCAAGAAGCTGAAGGATGTGGCCAAAATCTTCCTCCTCCTCCTCCTCCTCCTCCTCCTCGTTATCATCATCATTATCATCATCCTCATCCTCATCCTCATGTTTGAAAAATAAACAACAAATAAATCACTCATTAAACATTTTGGGCGCTACACTGTCACCTTAAGAGTTTTTTTTTCCTTTAAAGTTGATGTCAGAAACAAGAACAGCGAGACTGTGGGCTGTCAGGGTGGAGGAGTCATCTTGTAGTGCAGACGGAGCCAGCCAGAAGCAATTGACTCAACTCACTGACGGACAAATCCGGGACGGGCTGCAAAACAGGGCTTTCTCCTACCCTGTGTTTATTTTCTCATGGTCAGCCTACGCTGGTCAAAGGTTCTGTTTCAAAGTCTGTTGTGGACTAAAGTACTGTACTTAGAGAGAGACAGTGAGTGAGTGAGTGAGTGAGTGAGTGAGTGAGTGAGTGAGTGAGTGAGTGAGAGAGAGAGTGAGAGAGAAACAGAGAGAGACTTGGAGAGAGAGAGAGAAACCGAGAGAGACAGAGAGAGAAAGACAGAGAGAGAGAGAGAGAGAGAGAGAGAAACCGAGAGAGACAGAGAGAGAGAGAGAGAGAGAGAGAGAGAGAGAGAGAGAGACAGAGAGAGAGAGAGAGAGAGAGAAACCGAGAGAGAGAGAGAGAGAGAGAGACAGAGAGAGAGAGAGAGAGAGAGAGAGAGAGAGAGAGAGAGAACAGAGAAACCGAGAGAGACAGAGAGAGAGAGAGAGAGAGAGAGAGAGAGAGAGAGAGAGAGAGAGAGAGAGAGAGAGAGAGACAGAGAGACAGAGAGAGAGAGAGAGAGAGAGGGAGGGAGAGAGAGAGAGAGAACCGAGGAGAGACGGAGAGAGAGAGAGAGAGAGAGAGAGAGAGAGAGGAGAGAGAGAGAGAGAGAGAGAGAGAGGCCAGAAGAACACAATCAATTTAGGAGGTTAGATGTGGGGGATCACGAGGATGCAACGGTTGACTCACTGTACACAATGTTGATGATGATTTCAGCGTTTGCACGTGTGACCCAAGCCCCACAGATTCAACCCTGGTCATAGAGAGCATTGGAGCAGGTGTGTGGGTGTGTGCCCTACCAATCACCGCTGTCCAGTGACAGCACACAGATCACAGGAGAAGATTAACACACACACACCGCCGAAACTGTTGTCAATAACATCTTTGATGAGATCATAAAAAAAATAATAACAAGATAAAACATATACCCGGAGAGGGACGGGAAATCTAAACTGACAAGAGCCAACAACCCACATCATGACTCATAGCCATCCATCCTCGAGCAGGAAAACCCCTTAAATATGGCTGTTAAAGAGATAACGTCTAATCCACTTAGTTTTATGGATTCATGCCCTAATGTATAGGCGATATATGTCCGTAACATGAAACTATAATGTGTCAAGGTCAAGCATTAAATTAGTCAAATTAGTGAACGAGAGACTTTGGAGTTTGGAATGCGGTTTAGCGTGTTGTTTATCTTATTGGAGTTATTTTTAGCGTTTGGTTACGTTGCATTTGGGAAGATAGGAAGGATTCCGCTTTTGGTTGACCAGCTGTTCTCATTCCCTCTCTCTCTCCATCTCTCCTTCCCTCTTGCTCCAATTTTGTCTTCTGCACTTTCTCTCTCTCTTTCACACACACACACACACACACACACACACAAACACACACACATCTTGCAATGAACATACGTGTCACTGTGTCAATGCTGACATGGCACCTTGTGTACACTCCCGTGTCATAAAATATGACACTGGCTCACTTTCATCCAACACCTCGAGAGCAGGATTCATCCCCGGTCAGATGGTTTGGCGGGTAGTAGAGAGAGAGAGAGAGAGATAGAGACAGAGAGGTAGGCAGAGAGAGGGAGAGCGAAGATGTTTACACAATGGAGACGTCCGCAGTTAGGACAGTTATTTTTATATATACACCGTTTTGCCTTTGATTTTCATTGAGAACGAGATCAAACCGACTTCTTTTTTTATTGGGTACTAATATCCAAACCACAATAACAAAGATTTGCTAAAGCACTTCTTCTAAAGTGCATTCGTCTTTCGCGTCCAAACGTGCGATTACATTTTGGATTGTTCCGTTTGAGAAGATGTTCTCTGAATGGTAGGTTATGATAAATACGATCAGAAAAATGTCAGGCATTTTGCCTTGGGTGGAGTCCAGGGAGCTTCAAAATAACGGTATTTCCAATCCTCTCACACTCCACACGCCACATATTATCAAGTCATTGGTGAGAACACCTCCCCATCGTAACGGCGGGCCATAACGTAGCATCAGCGCTCATTGGGATATCTTAAACTAACAACTGTACTTGTGGATTCAACCTACAACCGAGTCCGCACCTTCATCTACCTCCCACATCATCCTGCCACTCTAAATAACTCACGCAGGAGGCATGGGCAGCAAGGATGAGGACAGAGGCCTAGGACACACACACGCACACACACACACACACACACACAGACACACACACAGAGACACACACACACACGCACACACAGAGACACACACACACACACGCACACACACACACAGAGACACACACACACACACACACACAGAGACACACACACACACACACACACACACACACACACACACACACACACACACACACACACACACAGAGACACACACACACACACACACACACACACACAGAGACACACACACACACATACACGTGTTACCATGCACACACACACACACACACAGACACCGAGTTGTAATGCGGCGGTAATGAGTGTAAGCTGTACTAACTCGCCCCATGTGAGGTGAGTGGGTGCAGCCAGGTCCGGCTCCCATATCCTCCAGTCTGGCTACCATCCACATTCACAGAAACCCCCCCCCCCCCCCGGCCACATACCCACATACCCCAGGCTCCAAAGCTCAGCGGCAAGAGCTGGTACAACAACAGCAGCGTGTGTGACAATGATCCACGTGGAACGGGGGCCCACCCCACGGGGTATGTTATCAGACACACTTTCTCTATCCGTTGCTCGACCTCACCCACACATGCAAACACGCCGCAAACAATGGTCGCACACACACACACACTGACGTGCGCGCACACACTCCAACCGCAGTCATGGATTTATGACGAGGATAAGAAAGTGATGCAAGAGATAAGCAATCTTCTTTCCCCGATTCCTCCTATTTTTTTTGCTGCTCTACCTCCCTCCCTCCCTCTCTTCCCCGTCTACCTTGTGAGTCGTCCAGGATTCCGTCTAGTGTCACGAGGGAGGGAACCGAACCGTAAGGTAAATATAGACCGGACGTCTTCTTAAAGCCGTAGTAGTATGCGTGAGTGGGCAGCAGTGGCCTATCACACAGAGTAGCATCTACCGTGGCTCCTGATTCCCGCTTTCCACTTACATCAGCATGGGATGATTTGCACACCATTACCGGGCAAGCTCTTTCGAGTGCGTCATGAGCTCCTAGTGCCCCACACACACTCTCTCACACTCACACACACACACACACACACACACACACACACACACACACACACACACACACACACACACACGATAGGAAATTAACTATTTTAACAAGGGCTTTTTTGGCCCCCATGTAATACTTTTGGGGCCATTATATCAGATTTTCGGTAACACCTTATTTTGTCTATGTTGCATGACGGACCAATATGCAATGACTCCCATGAAAACATTTGGGAAATACAACTCTTTGCAAATGCAGAGTAAAATACAGAAGTTAACCCTTTATTTTACGTCATCTTGATTTCGAAAATGCCATGAGTCCCACTTAACTTCTGACCTTGACTGACACACACACACACACACACGCACGCACACGCACACACACACTCTTCATTCCACTGATGTCTCGGTACACACGACGCTCTACACAGTGGGAACAAAGCCAATGTAATGACTCGCCCCATTCAGCTCCTCCATTATGCTCACTTCACCAAAGAAAAAGCTGATTAATAAAAACACACAACTTCTGTCTAAAGGCCATACATAGAGGAATTGAAATCATCGATATTCTAACTTGTTGAACAAGAAAAGTAAACTACCTATTTTCGTGACAATCGCGAAACGAGCTTCCTAAGAGACTGTGTTGGATAAGAATAGGGGCCTATGCTGAATCCCATAATGCAGCACATAACTTAACATAAACCAGGCTACCATACTGCGCCCCAATTTGAGATTAAGTGAGCACTCAATCATTGATCAAACGGGTTGATGAAAGTGATGCGTGCCGAGAGGAGGGATGGTGAGTGTTGAGGTGCCATTTGGTTCACGTTTGAAAAGGTAGGCTATTTTAAGTTAGCGATGAAAGGGAAGGGGTAGGCTGTAAGAAATATGCAACTCAACCTTATATCACATACACAAATCCCACACAAACAACCCAAATAAGCATTGTGAATGTAGGCCTAGTTACCTAATTGTCTGTCAAATTTATTCATTTCATGAAATTAAATCTCTCAGTTGTGTTTTCTCTTTTTTTTTTCACTTTTACGAAGAATACGTCAAATTGATCATTTATGAAATAAAACTAGATATAAACTATTCGATTTGACATTAACATCACTGTTGGTTGGGCATAAAACAAATCGTAGGCACTGAGTGTCACATTAATCAATAGGATAAGCATTCCACTCTGTGTGTGTGCAGAGATAGACTTGCTAAATCAACAGTGAAGTCCATGTACGCTCGCTGACCAAGGTTAGCTAACGTTTACATAGCCACAGACACGCGGCTATGGCTAGCGCACTAGCTAGCTCTTGGTAAACCACAGATTATGTGGTTTATGGCATTCTTTGGAGTGTTTTGCCGAGTGAAGGGGGCCCACGGTTTATAGGGATTTGGTTTGCTACATATTCAGGTGCACATAAAGAGTCAGTGAAGCGGGTCTTAAACACAGTGGCATTAAAGCCCTCTCCAGTGGCTTATCCATCAGTAAGCATTTAGCATGTACGGCTAAGTGGAAATTTGTTTCAAAACAAACATGGCCAACGATTTAGCAACCTCTCAGTGTTCTTCAGTTCAGGTTCAAAACATTGTCAACACATTGTGAGACTAGAGAATACATTGATGTAACAGTTAATGATACAACAGGCCTATCACTTTAGCCTTAACGAACACCACAATCAGACCTATAAGCGACTTATTGTCTTAAAAATGCAGCCGTCACAATAAAACATAGCAACCTTCTTCTTATTTTATATAAAACAATATAATTTGAAAATAAATATGCAGTACTACTTTACATAGACAAAGACAAACATGTTAATGTTAATGAAAAAAAATCAAAACATTATGACCCTAATTTAAATGGCTGGTGGTACGGATAATGCTGTTTTTTGTTTTTTTCTACCATCCAAATCCGAAAGTTTTGCTTTTTCATAATATTTAAATGCAGAATTTAACAGTAGATTATGCTTGTGTCCAATACGGCGTCGAGGGCAACTTAAAAGCATTGCTTGATATTTTTTCAACATGCACACAAACACGTACACACGCAAACATACACACACACAGACACACACACACACACACACACACACACACACACACACACACACACACACACACACACACACACACACACACACACACACACACACACACACACACACACACACACACACACACACACACACACACGTTTCAAATACCAAAAACGCATCCACACCCTTGGATGAGTGACAAACAAAAAACAGACGCCATCTTGACGAAGGATTCATGGAGGGAATGTTAACATGTTGTTTTTTTCTTTTCTACAAAAGCATGGTGTCTCCATGCTAGCCATGACTGACCTCACAGACATGGGGAGACAAGGGGAGGGGGGGACCATTGGTACATAACACTGCATATATAAATAGATCCAATTAAATATGGGAAGGTAGAAGAGGGAATACTGAAAAAAATACTCTATAGCAATATAAATTATCTACGATGGACTATGGCATAAAGGAATATAAAGTATGTACAGTATGGAGAAGACGATCTGTTATTGTTGTCGATGCATTTACGTCACAACTTCAGAGCCACCTGACGGTCTGGTCACCCACCCAATGTACCGTCTTCTGTGCCAACGAAACAACGAAACAAATAATTTAAGAAGCATTTTGAAGAAGAATTTCTCAGTACGTTTTTGTGAACACACAGTTTTGCGAAATGGAATCAAAACTACAATATATATATATATATAGGTGGATGTTGTCAGTGGTTTTCACATTGGATGTGCCAGTAAATGCTCTCATGATAACAGACTTCCCTTTAAAAGTATATGGCGATCCAAATGATCTGAAACTGTAGCGTTTACCTACACAGCAACCATTGGCAAAGCATCATTCATAATCCACGCCAGGCTCCATAACTTCATAAGGGCTCGGTCAACTCTGAGGCACAGATCCCCGTCGACTGTCTCTCGGTGCTGAGCGGACGGTTCTAGCGACAGTTGTACCGCAGAAACAAAAAGAAACAAATCATCCGCCATTTTGAATGATTGCGCTCCCACATACTCCTCAGTTTCACCATGTTCTGTCATTCATGATCGAAATTTATTCTACAGTAGCCTCTAATCCAGTGAAGGAATTTGCATAAAATGAACCGGCGTACCACAGAATGTCCGTTAAAAGCCTCGTTACAAATATAATGCAGAGGAGCGGCCATTTTCTTTATAATCTTCAAAAAAAAAAACGGATAGGTCTAGTTATTTGTTTTCTTAGCAGCATACAAATGATGTATTGTTTATCGTGGTATTTACACACAGATATGCGACGGCAAGAGATTTCAGTCCGTTCAGTCCCTTTCGGTTGCTCTCAGGCGGTCAGTCCAGGGGGAATGCTCTCTCAACAGAGAAAAAAAAAAAAACTTTTCCGCAAATTTACGGGTAAAAGACAAAGTGCTGTGCTGTGAAATATTTCAAAAATATTCCTTCATCTTGAACATTTGGTGCTCCGGCCTCATCTCCTGGGTGCGTCACATCTGTAGAAGGAAATGAAAACACGTTAAATGCAGTGGATGGTCCGGACTCTGGAAATAAGATACTAAACTAAGTGGGACTACATTGCAATTCGATAAACTCCCTAATTTCTCATCTGGACTGAATAAGGTACAGAGAAAACTTAATGGCTGCATTTCTATTTTCAACTTCAACCTCGACCTAAAGGGATCTCCTCTCGATACATGGGATCAAGTAGCAGGTAGGAAGAATTGCATGAGGGTCCGGGATGCCTAAAGGTAGAATCCAGACTTTGGGGTGCTTTTCTCACCCAGAAATATTTTGGCTGGGTGTGTCCCACAGTCACCTCAGAGGCTTAGTTATGATTCCTCGTCAACGCAACGCAAGGGGTTTGACAGACCCATTACGTCCTTGCGGACCCTCCTTGTGTCCACCGCATGGGCCGGACGTGCGCCTCCCAAAAATTGTAACCTTGCGTCGAGGCGGAGGAGAAGCAAGGGCTGTGATTAGTCCGCTCACTGAAACCCGATGCAGAACCAAAACAGGGTAAGGACTGCATCGAAGTATCTGCCTGGTCCTTGCGTTGCGTCGAAGTGGAACCATAATCATCCCTTTACTTCTACAACGCCAACCAACCCCTATAAATCAATTACAGAAACACACACACACACACACATGCAGCCCCGGGACATACTTGCAGGTCCTCTCGTTGAGCTCTAGCTGGCGCTCTTTGCAGTGTTCGTTTGTGTGCTTGCAGGAACACTGGCAGGTGCGAGGGTCCTGGACAAACAGCTTCCTTCGCCTCTCTGAGCACGGCTCGCACACACTAGCGAGAAACACAAACAGAGAGATAGAGAGGGAGGGATTATAACTGTGAAACACGCTAGGCCAAAGCCAGCCATTTTTAAGCTTTATGTGTTAGTTGGAGAGAGGTGTGTGTGTCTTTTGCGATGTCGGACGTCAAGCTGGTGTAACAAAGGGCCGCTCCCACACATACAGAAGAGGGGGAAGAAACTGCATGCGTCAAACATCACGCCATCTTGCAACTCACCCCACCGAAGTGTGTGTGTGTGTGTGTGTGTGTGTGTGTGTGTGTGTGTGTGTGTGTGTGTGTGTGTGTGTGTGTACAGTTGTCCACCAACATTTATATGGTTATAAAAGGGGTCATCAAAGCACTGGATGAATTAGAAATTGCTACAGTATGGTTTTGGTTTTGGTTTGAAAGGCAAGTCAGTTTTCCTTCTGAGCCCAATGGGTAAGGCAATCCAAATCTGATAAAGAAGACTCAATGTTCTGTTTGTTTCACAATGATACAAGTTCTCCTTTTATTGAAATTCTTATGAAGGAGTGTTACTCGTTCCACAAAGAAACAGATTCAGATTAGGAAGATAACAAGAGAGCTGGCTCGGATTACAAATGCTGGCACGATCTTCAAACACAATCTAAAACACTATTTCGTGTCCGTACAAGGAGAGGGAAAATGTACATCCTGAGGAATGGACGCCGTTCTGCCATCCCTGGCACACAACGGCGGACACATCACCACTTCATTTAACAAAAAAAAGGCTTCCTACCTGTGTACTCTTATGTTGGTTCAAACCAATGGAGACAACAAAGGTGGAACACAATAACTAATTTCTCCAGACAATGTTCTGGTTTACATAACCCCTCCCAATCGTAACAAAAAACAAAAACAAAGACCAAGACAAAAACGATCAAAAAGGCCATCGAGTTATCCGTCATATCTTCACATCGCATGAGAAACAAACAAAAAAACGCCAGCATGTTGGATAGAACAGCAATGAAACCTGTTATTGGAGGATGAAAAGAACAGGAGGAGAAAGGAGACCGCTAGGAGACATAGCAAAGCCCCGAAGACACAACAGTGAACCCAGGAGATCCCAGCACAGATACAGGGTTAGCTGGAGTCACTGGGGTGCAAAGCCATACTGGTGGATTCCTTATGGGTTATCTGTACACGGTTCCTGTTAGTTAGCTACTTCTATATAAGGTATGTGCATGCGTATCCCATCTCGGCTTGCGTTTTGATTCTTTGACCAGCAATTCAAGTTCAAGATGAATTGAGATTTATTGAAAATGACTTGTTTCAGACATTTATCCAACCCAAGGGCTAAACGTGGAGCTGGGGGGGCTTCAGAGATCCAAAATACCCTGTTTCAGATCATTCTGAGATTTTGTCTTCCTTAACCGTTTTTTCCGAAAAAGGAAGCAAATTGGACTTTAGGATCTGGGAACTCGGGTTCAACTTTTAGAGAATAATTTACAGTTGGAAGTAATCATAAGTTGCAGCCCTAAACCTGACTCTCTCTCTATTGGCCATTGGTTCATACAGTATGTTCGGACGCTATGAGGTGTCTCATGCCCCTGTAGCTTCTTCTAGACTCTCTAACCATCCAGTGGCTCATTAGCTTAATTTCTACCGTGGTGTTGGAAATACGATGTCAGAACAGAGATTTAAATGTTCACTTTGTTACAGCAAAATCAAACAAACATCAATGTTGTCCAGCCCTGTTCCGATTTTTCCCATCCGTTTTTCTAAGCCAACGGTTAGAAAGACGTGATGTGCGCGCATCCATAAACAGGTTGTGAAAGTGGTTGTGAGGGGTAAAGGAAGTAGTACAGTTCAAGGATTGGAGAAGCGAGAATACATACATGTATATGTGCGTCTTTCCTGTGTCTCAACATATGCAAAGGGTTAGTCATGTTTGCATATTTCAAAACTGGCTGGCTCTGTCTAATGCTATCCAACTGTCCGTCGCTGACTGGATTTTGACCAGGTGCTACAGAAACTGGTGTTGCAAATAGCACTTTTATTCACATATTGGGATGCAATATCTGATCGCTGGAAACAGGTTGAGAGCCCTGAGACAGTATGCTTGCATGACGTCAAAATAAATTACACTTTTATTCAGAATGCTATTGGCAGCAGTTGGCTTAATGCTGGTAAGCTGTAAGACTACAATTTGTCCACCATAGTTCTGTTTAAGAGGAAATTAGGGGAGGATTTCCTTTTCATGCTAGATGCCAGGCGTGAAAGTTACGCAAATACGGTTCGGATACAAGATGCACGACACACGACACACCTTGGTACAAGGTGCTGAGCTGGGCGCACAATTCAAAAAAGTGTATCCTTCTTTTCTACTTCTGTTTGAGCCTGGTTAATATTCTACCAATGAGGAAGACAGGGATTTATAAATATGCAGTTACGTGGCGCAGGTTAGTGGTGCTGGAGCCCAGAAGATGTTCTTGTTAAGTTATTACACTTTTGATGTTAGTATTGCGTTTGCATTTTGCGAACAAACATCACATACAACACAAAATAAAACGTACCCCAGCTTAGCCGACATATCTTAAAGTGTCAGTGAACCCCACGTTTCATCTTGATTAAAACCCCAATAGGTTCCTGCTAATGGCAACATTGTGATACGATTTTTAAGCTAGTCCACATCTCTGAGTGGGACCGTTATACTGAGCGATGTTGCAAATAAAATGGGCCACACACCATGGGGTTGCACGATAAGTGTCCGATAAGCTTAACCCTCTCTTGGACACGGCCATCAACATCAACCGCTGCCCACACAGAACTCCTCATGTCATTAAAAACTCTGGCATTGGCGTACCCCAATAGGCGCCGGTGCCCCTAGGTCCTGCCGTCCAAGTTCCATCGAAAAAGCCCCTTGGACGCCACGAAAAAGAACGGGACTTGAGTCCGGAGCAGGGTGGAAGGTTAACAAACTGGTTGGCGGAGACTGGCAAACGCATCAGATTTTACACCACTTTTTTCGGAATTACGCTATATTTTTTAGTAACAGTGCCAAAATGGCATAGGTCACCATGTTGAAGATCATCAGTAGACGTATTGGCATTCAAAGGCGAGTTTGGGTTCACTGACACTTTACCTCGGGTTGATTATGAGACATCGCTATGGTGGCAGTGTGTGGGAATGACGGATGACTGGACGAGACAAGATTAGTGAGTGGGTTTGACGTTCACACCATCACCAATCGTCATGCTAATAGATCCTTTTCCCAGGGGAGTCCCGGTGGAACACAAACACAGAAGTCGCTCACTAACACCTAATATGATTTCTCATCCTCGGGTAGTGGTCCACACTAGCGAAGATAAGTCTACCATTCAGGCCCTGGTACATAAAAGTAGCTGTGTTGTTCCTGCGATGACACCTCTGGGAAAAAGAATTTGCATGAGGCTGCTTGTTAATGCGTGGATTAGAACGGCGTTGATCAGAGTGAGCTTGTGACCTCTTCCCAGGTCAGCTTAATCATGAGAAGCGCCACACTCAGGTGTAGGTACGGCGAGAAGGCAGAGCTGACGTACACGTCAGGATTCTTTAGGTCGCGGTTTTTCTTTCGCTTTCTCTTTTGGCCTTTACGCTTTCCTTTGGGCTTTCTGGAAAAGAAGAACAGCAGACAACGCAGAGAGAGAGAGAGAGAGAGAGCTGAGATGCCGAGGAGAGCAAGTGGAGTGATACCTTACCACGATTCAAACTGGCAAGACATGAAGGGTTCAGTGGATGTTACAAAATGGAGGGAAGCAGTGGTGGTCCTTAGATTGATGATGTTTAATGTTTTTAAGCAGTTTAGCATTCGTTATTTATGGAATGATTTGTCAAGTATTTCAGATTGCTCTTTTGCTAAATAGTGTATGTTGTCAACCATACATTATTTATTCTAATGAAACAATGCCAAAGAAAGTTCTACTATAGTTGTAGTCATTCTTCAGTCATTGAGTAATTGGTTGTAGTTAGCTGTCGGGGAGTCACAAATTGACCAGGACAAAGCCGTCATAACTATAGCCCTGGAACTATATTCTGGAATCATCTCGAAACACCAAAAGCATTATAACATGATGTGGTCATCAATTTACAGTAAGACACAATGTAATACATTTTCTAACTGCCACTGAATTTGAATGCACTTGCACAAAGTCTCAATTCCAGGCTGGTTTACCGTCCTGGTCATGAACACTGCTTCCAAACAAGCCATGGAAAGAGCATATAGCAGCTGGCCTTCGGAGTTAAGGAAGGAAAGCTTGGCCTTTCAAGGGCAGAAGCTGATGTTCTGGCCATCTTGCACATAAAGGGCAGATCAATGGTAAGGGGTCACATTGGTCACATTGGTATGGTCACTCAGTCAAACTGTTTAACTATCTGTTCACTGCTTGACTGCGCACTGACTCTGGGATCAACCCCGGCCTGGGGGGGGGCCCACTTCTCTGCCAGGGCTTTCCGATGTTAGACAACACTTTAGAGTGTAGTAGCAGCAAAAAACAGAGGTTGAATGACCCCGAGAACATCCATAAGGCCAGCAGCGTCACAAAGCAAAAGAGCCGACTCGTAAATGTTTAAGATGGCGTTAAAAAGGAAGGGTCTCGAAAGTGCAGGCTTATCTATACGACGAGCCAGGGTGGAAATAAAACGCTGTCCAACCGGCTTTAGAAATGTGAACTTTGCGAAAAGGAGAACGGAAGGTTCATTGACCCCGCATGTGTTGGATCGAAGGGAAAGGTACCGGGCCTAGAGCAAGGCTTTCAACATTTCAAGTGAATTTAGGAGGAACCTAAAAATAATTTCCTAAAAGTTTCACAGAGAAGATTTCATAATAGCCAATGGAGTAAAAGGCCTTAAAGGCTTTTTGACTTCTTTAACATGGATGTAAAGACGGTTTCAGATTTTGTTAATGAAGACGCTAGATAAATCAATCTATAGTCCTGCTGTAATGGATGTAACACATTTGAAATGGACACATTTGATAAACATCAGGAGTACCATCAGTATGGTGTATAGGATGAAATGGAATATGTACATTCACGTTAAGTGGGAGATGCTTAACTTTAAACAGGTACAATTGGTTGTCATTACTGTTACACGGTTTCCCACAGCTCAATGATCCTTAAACGGTCAGGTTAGATAGAACAAGAAGATAAATGCAGCAAAGGTGTACAGGAACTAAACTAAAGCTAGGACAAAGATCTTATCAGCTATCAATGACCTGAAATTTAATTCCCTGTTGGTGACAGATATGTGTGTGTGTGTGTGTGTGTGTGTGTGTGTGTGTGTGTGTGTGTGTGTGTGTGTGTGTGTGTGTGTGTGTGTGTGTGTGTGTGTGTGTGTGTGTGTGTGTGTGTGTGTGTGTGATATCTGTGTGGTTGTGTCTGTGTGTGTGTGTGAGGGAGAGAGCCTGTATTTGTGTGTGTGTGTGTGTGTGTATGTGTGTGTGGGGTGTTAGTGTGTGTGTTTGTGCGGTTTTGTGTGTGTGTGTGCGTCTGTGTGGTTGTGTCTGTGTGTGCATGTGAAAGAGAGCCTGTGTGTGTGTGTGTGTGTGTTTGTATGTTTGAGAGAGAGCGAGAGCCTATGTGTGTGTGTGTGTGTGTGTGTGTGTGTGTGTGTGTGTGTGTGTGTGTGTGTGTGTGTGTGTGTGTGTGTGTGTGTGTGTGTGTGTTTGTGTGCAACGGTAAGAGGCTGACAAAGAATCCGTCGAGCCAGGAATAGGTTTGGAATGCTGCCAAATTCGGGCAAGCAATAAAATTGATGACGGTGACTCGGGAAAAAGTAAAGAATTCAATTATAAGAGGAGAAAAACCAGAAAGCCTTTTATATAATGGATCTTCATAAAAAATACGTAATGTACTCACTTTTCTTGCTCTATGACTTCTGTCTTTAGCAGTCTGAAAGACAAGAATAAAAGCAGGATGATGTTACATCACACACTCTTATTGTGTTCCAGTAAACAAGATATATATCAAGATTAGCACTGAGAAGAACACGCTTGTCACTCTCGCTGGTCAAAACAAGCAAAGGTGCTTTGCTTTTGACGTATTATGTCATCCATTATGTCTTTGGGTCCTTGATTTTGTTTTCCAGACAGGAAAAGCAAAGCTCCAAAGACAATCTTGTAAATAAACAACTAACAAGTACGGCCGCTTGTTAGTTGTTTTTATGATTTTTGTTGTGGACAACTAAGATTTAGCGAACAGATTTCCACCAAACATCGACAAAAGATATTTATCAATGAATATGTCATTATTGTTTTTTAAGACATGGATAAATTAGCCTTTTCATAGCAAGTGTTCACAATTTGTGTGTTCAATGAGTTACATTGATTAGTGGAGCGTTAAGATTGTGGATTGGCAGACACAGGTACTTGAACCATGATTTTATCAGCCTCATTTTAGCTAAAACGATATTGCACAGTGTGCATTCTGATAAATTACACAATCTTAGATTGACTCTATTATACTCGCAGTCTGTGCTGGGATAGGTTTCACGTGGAATGTCAGACACAAAAACAAAAACAAACATGAGACAAAAAAAAGATACAACTCAAGCGAACACTTTCAGATAGTAAACCAGAGGAAGTGCATGAAATCTATTGTTTCATTGTCATCAATCATGTGTTGTAATGCATGCACGCACACACACACACATGCACACACACATACACACACAATTTGTCAGGTCTGCTCTGTGTGGGTAATAGATTGTGAAGCAATAACTCGCTGGCACCCTGGACACATTGGCAAGCCAACAGTGTTGGGAAACACGTATTATTAAGAAGGTCACACAGACTCTGAACGCTTTCCATTTGACTCGGTTAGCAGAGCTGGCAAGTATTGGATTGGCTTGAAAAATAGACGGATGAATATGCAAAATCGTGGTCATACATATTCAGAACTATGAATGCATAGAGCATATGGAATTGTAATTATTTTCTCAATAAAGGCCTCATGTATTGAGGTATTTTATGGAGATGTTTGTGGCTCTTGGTATGTACATGCCCTAGCCCGGGAATGGCAGATGCTATTGCTATCTAGCTTCTAGCTAACTCTGGTGATATTTGCATTGTACATGATGCCCTGTGAAATAAACGCACGCACAAATAAATAAACAGGATTTCTGCATCGCGCATTGATGATAAACGATGACCAAATCTGTTTGCCACTGTTAAAACATATCCAGCTGAAGTATAAACTACCTGAATACATGCATGTGGCTAAAGAGTGGAGCTATTTTTTTGTAAGGAAGCTATGCTATCTCTTAATGACTTAACTGTGAGCTTTGTTAGCCACATGAAGCCACTGTATTAAACAAAGCCTCATTTGCTAGGCTATTGTCTTATGGGCCAATAGAGCCCATTCCCATTCACAGCTCAAAAGTGACTCATGACGAGGCGTAGTAGTTTAATCGTTTGGTCTCGCCAACACAAACTGAGAGACATTCGTTGGAGGGCATTCTGAGGGTGAGATGCTTTTCAATGGGTTTATCTTGGACCAGCGATCAATAGTGAACGTTATCTGACCAACCAAGCGCTGAAACATACCTCCACATGCCATGGAATGAAAACAAAGGATTATGTAGCACAGCACCTTAGCAGGTTCAGCTCATAATTCAATAAACATACATTATATATATAAATATGTGTTTTTATGTGTTGCGGGTTTCTTACCTGCACTCACATGCGATGTGTTCTGCAAAACTCTTAAATGAATTATTTTGCTGCCTGTGCAGTTTTATTCTTTTAATCTGTGGAATAAAAAAACAAAGAGGAAAGAGTTTAACAAAGACACTGCAGGACAAAATCAAGGGTTGGTTGGGTATTAACTACACAGGACTTCTGCCTTTGAAATTGATTAGCTTGCCAGTCTTGACTGGAATTGTTCCATGGTTCTGACAGACAGAGGTACAAAGTTTGGGTTGAAAGGTCCAACCAGGTGTATCGGTGGTGAGTGACAGCTCTAAAATGCAATTACTGATATCGGCATAGAGACTAAGGAATGGAAAGACCACAGAGGGAAATGAAGGAGAAATACTAAAACAACAAGAAATCCTCATCTCGCCTAAAGTATGTAATATCTGCTCTTACTTACAGTAAGAGTACAGCTGGCATCTGGAAGGTGTCTCGCTATAATCTAAACCACCTCGAGCCATAATCCAATGAAAACCCTAGAAACGGTCACGTCAACAGCTCACCTATGACCTACCGAGTGAGGTTTGCGCTACACTGCGTCCTTCCATGTCAAACTTCAACATGAAATGGAAATTTACCTTCGGACTATTTTTAAAACACAATCCCCCAATCATAGTATTCCCTGATTCAAAAATGCACGTCAAGAATGATCAGAAAACATTAACATCAAAATGTAATCCACAAAGCTGCTCTACAACCTTTGCCAGGGACGTCAGGCGATTCCGACATGGCCACGATCAAATTGTGCTCCGACGGATCACAACACAGAACCCTACGTCCCTCCTCATCGCTACTAATCCGAATTATCCTTCGGCAAGACGTCAGGCCATTACGAAACAAATAAGTATGTCTGCGGCCGAACGGTTCAAACAAAAAAAAAAACACCACCCAAAACAAAACAAAGAGGTGGCCGGCGGTTCAAGGGGTCCTCTCCCTCCACCCTAAAGACACTCTCCTCCGCCCAAAGCAAGGTGAGGCCAGCGGCCGCTCACCTCCATGGTGATGTTGTGGCTGGACGTGGGGGTGCACTGCATCTTCTCGTCGCTGCAGCAGCCTGCACAGCGCCGCAGCGCCACGCAGGAGGGGATGTAGATGTTCTCCACCTCCTCGGGGTACTCGTGCAGCACCTCCACCAGCACCTCCCGCGGCTGACACTGGGACTTGTTGTACACCTCCATAAAGGGGACGACTGGTGGAGAGACAAGGGGTGGAGCAGTATTATATATACAGTATATAAAATATATATTGCATAATCTGTATATATATATATATATATATTTAGATACATATCCTAATGAGTAGATATTGTCTGAAAGAAAGCTGCAGATCTGTGTCTGTGTGTCGGTCTGTCTATCTCTACTCTGGCTGTGTCTGTCCATCTCTCGTCTGCCTATAACCTATCTTTGAAGTGTAGCCTACACACACACACACACACACACACACACACACACACACACACACACACACACACACACACACACACACACACACACACACACACACACACACACACACACACACACACACACACACACACACGCTGATCATTCCGGTAGCACATCAAGTCAACTTAGGTAAAGGTTTTCCCTATGCTGCCGACAGTGTAGTACGCACTTAAATAAGCACACCAAGGCCCAATCCTCTTTCTTTATATGTAACTTTACCACACTGTGTAACCTCATCTCTCTCAATTATTTATCAAAAGAAAATTCTGTGCAGAAATAGGCTGTTCAGAACCACTATGATATGCCAAAGAAGAGCACATATCTCTCTCTCCCCCCCAGGGCTCACTTATCATAACACACGCTATTGCTATGGACTATTACAAAACAAAAAGAAGCCCCCGGATTTGGATTGTGTAGCTCACCCACTGAATTGTCCAACACTTGGTGTGCTCATAAATTAAAGTATGGGATACAATAATAATTGACTTATAAAAGTGAATACAAATACATGTAAGTAGCGATTGCAAGAGCTGAAACACTTTTGCAGTTGGTGGTCACAATGCACACAGACGGGGGAGAACAAACTACCACGGTTGTCCACCAGTCGGCGACAGTAGTGCTAGATTGTAAAGGTGATTCACACAACAGCGCATGGCGCATGGCGCCGAGCCAGAATCAAAACCCAATGAACATTGTATTCCCACGGTGCATCATTGAACACCTACCGTCGGTTGTACCTCTCCCCTCTTCTCTCGGTATGTGGGCACTCTGCAGGAACAAAAAAGACACACACACACACACACACACACACACACACACACACACACACACACACACACACACACACACACACACACACACACACACACACACACACACACACACACACACACACACACACACAAGTTCGATGTTAGATGTTGTGTGTGTGCTTAGGGCACATAGGCCTTCGCCCGGGGATTTCTCAACTTTCACAAGAGAGGTGGACCTACTATCTTGTATTGATAGTTGATGACGCAAATATGTATTGCGTGCCATATTACACGACTGTAGTGACGTCATACATAATGGTTTCAATTAAGTGCAACGAGAGGACAGTATTAATTATTTGACACGCTTTTACGCAGTGATTAACACGCACACAAAAACGCGCGCGCGCACACGCACGCACAACAATGACAACTAGAATCTGAGCTGGTATAAACTAGAAGCCAAATGACAAGCATTCCCTATTTGTCGTATCAAATATTAAAAAAAACGCAACAGTCCACGGAGTCCAATCATAAGCGTCACTGCATCTGAAATCTCCACCCATTTGGTGGCGTGAGAGGGCCCGACCTCTGTGTGCTCAAAACGCTGTTGCCTGCTCTAAAGAGGTCTTATAAACGAAACCGGTGCGAAGCTGCTAACGGGCTGAGTGACGATAATCCAACGCCAGCATTATGACAGTCTACTATTGGGCTACTGAAGCATAGCCTAAACCGCAAGCAATACATAATACAACGCATTATAACTTAATATTCATTGTATCTCAAGTGTATATCTATAGTTTTCCTTCTGACTTCAATTCACCCAATTATTAAAGAGTTCAGTCATCGAGCGTGTGACTACACGCACGTCTTAAGGCTTCCTCTGAAAGCTTCGATCACAACAATGAAACAGTCCAAAACTTCTGAGAAAGGTTTTGGGAACCGGCATTTTTTGGCTTTTCGATGTGGCTAACGTTTGAAGTAAAAAAGAAAGTGCATGCCTCGGTACACGGGCTGGCACACTGTGCAGTGTGCACGCTGCTACACTCTGTCCGTTTTGATTCGCGCTTGTGCCAGTCGTGAACTTGCTCACATGTTCTGGCTAATTCAGAATGTTGTCCTGCGCCTTTAAACTGTAACAGTATCTCCAAGGTGGTCCAGTGCAGGCCTCGCAATCAACCCAATGCGTTGTTTAAACACAAGCAATGACCTATCAAGTTGAACAAGGACGTTAGTCATAAATAGGCCTGTTCAGATATTCAAATATATATATACTTCTTTATATATATTGCTCTGTGAGACGAAGTGTCCCGTGCCCACGTTCATGCTGTGACATCTTAACTCACCTTGACAACTGACAGCGTCAAAAATAATAGCGTCAAACTGTCAATCAAGTTCATGGTTGAAAATCCAATGGCAGATGACGGCGGAAAATCCAACAAACCAATGTGGTAATTGTAACAAATATGAAGTGTAGAACTCAAATAATAACAAAAATAGAACTGCTAAAAGGTCTCTAAATAAGGAACCGGTGACTGATAGTCCAAATCTGGTCCCACGTTTGGGGCAAATCCTTTGCGCATGCCTTCCTTTCAACTGTTGCCAATATTTTTCAAAATGTCCAGAAACACGAGAATCCAGGACGCATATCTTTTCACATTGTTCTGAAGCAGACTATCATTTTCTTGAAGGGGAATAGCAATCCACATTACAGAAATAATTCCATGCTTAGTGCGTCAAGCGTCTCCAAATGCCTGTCCATTGGAACTTGAACTCCTTGAACGTGTGTACAGATATGCTGAGTCGTTGTATTGTGCCAAAATATCCGTCCAAACTTTGCCCAAGTTGCTCAAACCCTGTGTTTCTTTTTTCCTTGGCTCTCCTTTTTGCGCAGCCCCTTTGCAGTGTCTTCTCTCTCCGTTAACTTAAAAAATCGACCAGCTCCGTTTCACGCTGTCAGACTCTGGAGCTGAATGGAATGATACGTTCCATGATACGTTCCGCGAAACGTCTGCGATTGGCTCTAAAACTCAAGATGGGCGTGTCCTTTGCTTGCTCTCGGTCTATTTCAAATCCTCACAGAGATCTGTCATACCGCCTTGACAGGCGATCGACAGCGCGAGGCTACTGTAAACCACGAATTTAAAGCCTCAAAGGGCCGAATGTTTGTGAATTTCGGTGAATATCTGGTGTTGTATTATGCTCTCATTGAGTTCCAAAATATACCATCCTCGTGGGTTAAATGTTGTTCATTCATGGACATTTCTACTTTTTTCCTATGTGGGCAAATAATAGTATAGGAACGCAAAACATACCTAATCACAGAGCAAATTCTTAACAACAATATACATTGCAATTAAACACAGCCAGCCACGTGAGTGTAGTTATAAAAAATAAACACGAACCAGACTAGACCCACATCCGTTGGTGTCATGACAGTAAAAGAAGACGAATTACGCAACGGAATACGCACTTCAATAAGGTGGACCGTGTTTTCGGACACGTATACTGCGTGCGTGCGTCCTGGAACGCAGGCCGGGCTATGTTTCATCCACCGCTCAAGCAGTCATACGGTACCTCTGTGCGCAACTGTCGGCTGCGGTCAGACGGCAGCTTTGTGTGATCTGGAAAAAGGGTCTGCTGTATGGGCTCACAGATGGGCCACCTGTGAGAAAAAAGAGGCATCGCTAATTAAAGGAGAGGAATTAAAGATTCAGTAATAGACCCGTGTGTTGTACTTATCCCGATGGGGTCTTGTTGCGATAGTCGCAGTTGTGTGATGAACTGAATGAACTTCATGAACACGCGCGACTGTTATACCGCCGTGTTCCGCGCGTCTGTTGTACTTACGGTATTAATCCAAACTCAATAACACAACGGTGAACAATCTCGACCAAACAAGTGGCCTAATCCTACCACTTATTGTGCTCACGCGAATTCCCGAGAACCGGCTACATTCTCTTCAGAGAAATCTGTTTTATCACACGACTCGCTCAAAGCTTTGATGCCCTCTGCCGGTGCTCGGGAACGCCACAATGTACACCTGGAAAATCAATAAATTGTTACGTTTTTAGAAGGTTTTTAAAAACTTGTAATGATGAAAGAAATCTTCGCCATATCTCTACATAGGCCTACACTATGACCCCTCGAATATCAAATCGGATGGAACACGGGAGAAGGCAGAGAACAAGGTCAATAAGAATTAGATAAAGCAAATAAAAGAACGAGGCAAGCAGGACAAAAAAAAAAGGACAACTGAAACTATCATGAAAGAGCGTTTTCTTATTGCTGTCTCGACGCTTGAGCCAGGCTGGAGGACGTTTCCTGGCCCCCATATACTGTATGTCTTCTGTTTAATTGAAGAATAACATTTGGGTTCATCAACTGTGTCACCAAGCTCTGATTTCTGCTGACTCATTGTGTGTGTGTTTGTGTGTGTGTTTATGTGTGTGTTTATGTTTATGTTTATGTGTGTGTGTGTGTGTGTGTGTGTGTGTGTGTGTTTATATGTGTGTGCATGTGTGTGTGTTTGTATTTGTGTTGGGGGACGCTGATATACATTGTGTAACTGACAGTTGTGTTGAGCCCTCTTTCTGCTGACCTTATGACGAGAAGAATCTTGCAAAACACACACACGTACACACGTACACACGCACACACACACACACACACACACACACACACACACACACACACACACACACACACCCTCTTTAATGAGATGTTACCGGCACTAAAAACATCCTCCTCATTACCACCTGTGGATGATATTGTAGAGCAGGTATCACCATTCCTGTTTGTTTAATGGGCACATGTATACTAACACGTAACTGGAACCAGTCTATTGGATGGATCAGAAGTTCGATTCCCCGCCCCATGACACATAGACGATATAAACTGTTTTTTCCTCACACACATCTTCCTCAATGGTTTTGTTTCCTCATCGTTCTTCCCTGTATTGCATCGGTTGATAATGTATCACTTTTGGGATGACCACATTTATCACATGAAGTGCCTTTAATATATGCAGGTAAGTTATACCTTCTTATAATTTATAGATATTGCAGAATTATTTGTGTATTTGGACCTGTACCAACAAGTGCATACCTGAGTACACTAATATATATATATATATATATATATATATATATATATATATATATATAATATGTAGTACAAATATCCCTTGAGCCTCTTATCGTCTGCAGCATTCCTCCTCTCCTTCCCGCTCCGTCCTCCTGGTCACCTCGTCTCCCCCTTTCCCAGTGTTCCCAGTGTTCCCAGCGAGAGGGGAGGGCCTGTGCATGGAGTAGGACTGATTGAGAGGGATTGAGAACGAGCGAACGGGAGAGACTGTGTGACGTATCAGCCTTTTCCCCCCCCCCCTTAACCAATCTTATAGAAATTATCCCTCCAATGACCTCCACCGTTGACACTGATAAAGGGACTCGATAACATTCACACTGAACCACCGCGTGACCCGTCTGGCTCGGTGTGTGTGTGTGTGTGTGTGTGTGTGTGTGTGTGTGTGTGTGTGTGTGTGTGCAGTTTGGTTGGAGGGAGGGAGGGGGGGGGGGGGGGGGGGGAGTGTTGATAGAGAGAGTTAAACTACTGTAGTGAGAGTAAAATAAAGTCAAGCCTGCCTGCGTGTCTGTCCCTCTTTTGCCTGTGATTCGGTTTGAAACTATGTTTATATTCATATTAGGCCACATGACGTGTAACATACATAAATACATGTTTCATTCACGTACTAATAATTACATCAACGCATACATCAGCATGCTCAAAATGCTTAATATCAGTGGTATGGTGGATACTCATCTGGGATCTGAAAGTCCTGCTACGTTAGAGCAGAACCTTTGGGGTCAGACGACACAGAGCCAGGGCCGGTAATCCATGATATGCAAGGGGCGGAGTTACACTTTGTTTCCTGTTTCATTACGGAGATTTTTGACGGTAGAAGCTAATTCCCGTGGATGAAGCTTTCAGAGGGGACTTTAATAAGTGTATTTGTACAGTGGCCAGTCCCAACAGTATTGATTTGAAACCTTTACAGACACTTTTCTCTTTTTTCTTTACAGTTTGCTACTGCTGGCCGAGTTTATGGTCACCAATCAATTACGAATGCCCCGTTCATCCAGGTTTGAACTTGTCTGTTGGCAGCAGACTGGTTTGTGAGACTAGGCGGACACAAATTGAAGGAAGAAAAGGCCAGACTAGAGGTGTAAGGTCCGATCTAAAGCACGGGTACCATTCAGGTGCTCTGAAGAGGTGGGTTTGGAGTTGGGTTTTGAATGTCGGGAGTGAGGCAGAGTTTCTTATGTGTGATGTGAGGGGGGGTTCCAGAGAAAAAATGTAATATCCTATTTATTAAAACTTCTCAAGATCATACCTTTCCCAGGTATGATTCCCGCCTTTCCCGGGGAACTCCTGAAGGTAGCTGGACGGATTGAAGCCATCCATCCCCCGGTGTGATTCATCAGGTAAATATGGACGGCCAGCCTAGGAGGGAGGAGCCTAATGAGAGAGCCATGACACGTAGTGGTTCTCCCCATTCCTGGCAGAATCTCATGTCATCTCTTTTAATCTTCCCAGATGGACTTCCTGCAATAGGGTTGAAACCGTGGGGAGGATAAATCCTCAATCGATACATTTATGGAAAGTGATCATTTTGATTCAACTGGGTGTGATCGACATTCACAGATGTTTTTGTGGATGCATCCTCATCCTGAAGAGCTGAAACGTCTGTTGAAATATTCATGGCCACGCTTGCATACGTCTGACTGACAAAAGATGATGTATTCTTTCCACTAACCCTCTTCAATAGCATCAAGTCTTCAGGAAAACCAAAGAGCCGCTTTTAAGCTGTCGGATGCTACTTGGACTTAAGAGTCACACAGATGACTTCTCTCATTGGAAATACAGGCCAGGTTCATCATGAACCCATTCGGCTCACATGGGTCGCAACCTTTGACCCTCGACCAGCTGGGACAAGTGTGCCGAGAAAAGGCCAGGGCAATGCAACCGGACCCTCGGCACGTGTTGAGGCGGACGGTGTCCTCCACCCTTCTCTCTCTCCTCCTCCCCCCTTTTGGCTGCCAAAGGATGAGTGGATGAGTCAAGGCTTTAAGTTGTAGACAGCTAACCGTTCAAATGGCCCTGCAAGCACAAAACTTTTTCCATCTCTCTCTCTCTGCGTTTCTCTCTTTCTCTGTGTCCTTTGGTTTTTCGCTTAGTTCAAGTCAGGTTTAGAGTTCCCGTCGTTTACAGGGTTTACAGTTCCTGTCGTCCATCTCTCTTTCTCTTGCACGTTATCCCTTACACGGAAAAGAAACGTCTCAAATAGAACTCCCATAAGCGGTTCCAGTAAGGAGGTGTTTTTAGGGTCAGTCTCTTTTTTTTTTTTTTTAAATTGTATCCACGTTTGCCTATTTTCGGACAGCAAGTAGTTGAAGGAGTTTCATGAAGAATGAAGAGTAGGAGAAGGCAATAACTAAAGACACATTACTTGAACCCCCGCTCAGGTTCCTCCCGTCACCATGTATCATGCTCCAGTATGTTAAGCTCCACTTCACAAACGCATGGACAACGGTGGAGGTCAGAGGGCACTAATAGGCAAATGAGGAGGCTAGCTCTTACGCCGGTCAACTGTTACCGGCTGGGCTGATGATTATAAAACCCCAAACCCCCGGACATACAGTCGGTTTGGATATCTGATAAGAATTGGCTAAATTACATACCTCCTCCGTTGGTTCAGTACATGTTCCGAGTAGAATGAGGAGTACAGGTGCCCTCTTTCCACTACATTAAAAGGAGTACTTTTCACAAGTACAAGTCGACAAACAGAAATGTGCCTTCTTGTCTCTCATCCTCCCTCTGGATAACAAAAGTGACCTCCCGCCTGACAGATCCCCATACTGTACGGTGTATGTCTATCAGGCTGCCATTGTTCGAGCGTAGAACAACACATGCTTTGCTGTATATGCTGCAGGGTATAATGGGATACGGGTCCGAGCTTGGAAAACCCGGGAGGTGAGTGGGTCACGTGGATCATACTACATCAGTGGACCGTGTTACACCGATGGTAAAACAAAGGTGTCCTTCCCACCCCTCGCACCGTATGGGAGGCATATCAGGGGTTAAGACTTTATAATAATGGTAGATTCATTAACTATTCATTAACATTAGTTCATACAGTAATAAGCATTAACTCAGTTAAAAGTTAACTAATGGAATTGTTTACTAATGGTGTTCATGTTAAATTAATAGTATTCATAATATTAATTTAACAGTGTTAGGGTTAAAGTTGACACTAACCAACTTACCCTACCACCTCTGTGAATTCTATAAAATGATGGTTATAACGGCATTAACTAATGTTAATTAATGCTTCATGTTACCGTATATATCCTGGTCAGAGAAGTGAGTAGCGGTCAGGTCTGCCCAAAGAGTTCAAGGCCAAGTTCAAATGTTAGTCACATACACAAGTCCTGATACTTACAGCAATGCATTCTTCACCTACTTCTTACACTGTGGGCGGGACATATAGAGAGAAAATAAATGAGGAAAACCCACACAATACATTTAAAGAAGTGAGAAATAGTAATAAATAAATAAATAAAAGTATATATAGAAAATTGGCACTGGTTAAAGTAAATAATGAATAAATCATAATGTGATAAAGTCTGTCATAGACTCCAAGAGAGACCAAGAAACTAAATGTCTGTGAAAGTGGGCAATGGGTCCTCATTGGTGTGCACCCACACACAGTTATGCTTTGCATTAGGAGTTGCCAATGTGCAGTTGAGAATATGCATCATTTGAGGAACTTTCTTTTCTCTAAATAATGTTAGATTAAACCAGCAGCTGGAAGTGACACCAGCATGGCGGTTTGAGACAGGGGTTTTGGCCAGGGACTGGGCTGTGAAAGCCTGCCCTCCATGAACTCATTCCACAAATATTTACTCCACACTCATGAAAGTGCCTCACTCATAAAAGCGCAACAAGGTTGGAGGTTACACCATAAACATGCCCATACATTAAATCACTCTTTAAACCTTGCAATGCATTGAAGGGGGAACAAGCCCTTGACAAACCCCGCCCCCTCTCCCACAGAAAAGTGATTTATGAGCTGCAATGATCAGAAATTATTCGATGTCACCATAGTGGAACGATTTTATCACTATTCTAACGTGGACATTTGTATATGTGTGTCAGTCAAAGTGTGGTTGTGTGGTTGGAAACGCATGCTCTACATTCTGCATTGATTTCAAACGGTGGGCAATGTAAGCTACAATTCTTGGTCATGAAAGGGATGGAAACTATTCACCCCCCCGTTCCAAAAGCTCAAATCTGGGCGAACGGGGAGTTTCACCAGATTTCATTAAATTCAAATTTGTTTTATAACAATCATGTGGCTGGACTCGAGGTGGGGAGCTGTGAGTATTTAGTTGGTGAATACAAACTCGGTCATCAGTAATAAACTGTCAAAAAAAAAAAAAAAAGGCTCTGTCAAGGTTTCCAAGCAACACTTTGTAGACTGGCCAGTGTAGAAATAGATTTATCAAAAACCCCATCTGAAAGCTTCATCCAGTTGTGCAAATTAGTTTTCTTCCATAGAAAATCTCTGTAACAAAACAGGAAACAAGGTGTAACTCCACCCCATGTGTTTTCAAGTTTCCGGCCCAGTCTCCCCCCCACACTTCTGATTTACAATAGTAGTAGACCTTTCACACATGCACTGTAACCTGGACATTATCCAGATAACACCCAGAGGGGCTGTATGTTTGAACGCAAACTACAGAATCTGCCCCTCCTGAGTTTACCCAGAGTTTACCCAGAGTTTACCCAAAGTTTACCCAAAGTTTACTTGGAGCATACCCGGAGTGTACCGAGAGTTTACTGAGAGTTTATCCAGAGTTTATCCAGAGTTTATACAGAGTTTACCCGACAAGGCCACTTGTGTGAAGTCCGGAGAATCGGAGACTTAACATTGAGCGAGTGAGCACAGAGTGTAACCGCTTCGTACTTTTCTCTTCTTCCCTTAATTCTGTGTTCAAACTACTTTCCACTCCATTCTGTTGATACTGCAAACAAGTCTAAATAAATGCAGTATTGATATTGCCGCAAAAAAAAATCTGCATTACGGAGTGGGTGGCCTCACCCACGATCTTCAACGTGTGAAAAGACTGCGACCTCCACTGCATACTTGTTTGCATCACGTCCTGCCTCCTACAACCTTCATCCAGGTGCGACCCCTCACCCAAAGTATACAGAGTAACTACAGGACCTGTGAACACGTCTGATAGTGCTTATCTCCGGTCGTATGTCGCATGTGTGAAAGGGCGACTCCGGATTATCTCCGGACCTGATTGTCCTGAGATTATCCGAATGTGTGAAAGTCCTATGCGACTGCCGGACCCCAGATGACTCTGGATTTCCCTCAAACACGCACACACATAAACACAATACATACATTAGAATGATTCATAGACGATAGAAGTGTTGTTTACGGCTCATCCCTCGGAAGTAATCAGAATGCTCCTAAAGACATGCTGGCCTTGCCTCTCGGAGTGTTTCATTCTACATAGAAGCATGTGTTCCCAGCAGGGAACCTCCTGCCAATGGGACAGCTGGTGGGCCGGCGTGGATCCCCCTCATCAACAACACATTTTACACCCCCCATTCTGCCCAGACGCCCACATGCTTATTGTGCACCTATGCCAACTTGTTACGCACACACACACACACACACGTAAGGGCGTGTGTGTGGCTGTGTACATGGGATGGAATAGGGGACGGGGTTTTACGGCGATTGCATCACCCCTGCTGGCATTGGCAGATGAGGAAATGTCCATAGTCTGACATAGTCCCAAGTATTCAGAGTTCTGTCTGTCTGTCTGTCTGTCTGTCTGTCTGTCTGTCTGTCTGTCTCTTTCACCGGGTGTGATTTATTTTCGTAAATTGAACCATAACCTGTCAGATATGCAAAGTATGCATGCAATGTCCATCCATTGAGTCAAATGTCTCCAGGGAAATGAACGGATGTTTAGCTTCGTCTGTTTACTCAATATATTGTTGAATTAGTGTAATCACACAAACACACACACATGCACAAACACAAACACGGATATAGGACATTCGGCATCTCCGGTTAGGACGCCGACGTCCAGAACATGAAGGCTTCAGCCAACGGGGCGGGAATACCCCACGACCAGTCTCATGCAAGTCCACAAAGCATCTGTCCTACAGCACAATACATCAGTGCAGCCCGTTAATGTGCAGGCCAGCTGACCTCCAGTATCCAACTCCTCAGACACCAGGCCACACCTCCGCTCCAGCGGCCCTCTTGCTTTAATGGGTCAGTGATTTGAACCCGCCACCCTCCTTTCCAAGCCAGAATAATGGGCCCACCCGATGACATCATCAGTGTGAGACAAGGTCTTTGTTTGTTTTGGGTTTTTTTCTTCTTTGGTACCGCACCCCTTTGTTTGACAGTTACATCCGTCCAACTGAATCTTCTAGAGGGAATTGACCTCCGGGACTGACTGACTGACCACTGAGCGAAAGTTTCCTTTGGAGGTAAGAGGTCTTATTGTTGTCTAGGAATCTAAGAGAAATATCCTTTGAGCCTGAGCAATTATTTTTATGATATATGCGGCGCACAAGAAAATATTGAGAATATGAGTGATGACCTAGCGACCACTTTGACTCCGTTTCACATCACTGAGTGCATTACTTGGCAGAGAAAAACAATAAGAAAGCTTGTAATTATTTTATCTCCAAATCTGTACAATATGAAGAACAGGACACTGCGTCACACGTCAACCGGTCTACAATTATTCTTTGATTAAACTAATGAATCAAAATATAGAGGAAAGAGACAAAGCTAAACATCCACTCATTTCCCTGCAGACTTTCGACTAATGATGAAAACCTGATTATCTCTATGACAACATAAACAAAGAGGGCCGATTGCTAGGGGGTCTCAATTAGACGTCAGTTAAATTAAACTGTTGAACCCTTTTACTGCATCTATTAATCTCTAGGACTCAACATAATGCCGACACATGCATTTAGGATTTATGTTTGTTATTTTTGTATAGCGGCGGACTCCATTCAGAATTCACTTCAAAATTGTAAATCATTAAAATAACTAGAACTATAATAACACATAACTCATTAGTAATGATACTTAATGTATTACTTGACAGTACACGGTATAGCAGAGCAGAATACATACCCCCCGCACTTGGCTGCGATTGTGAAACAGCCATGTGATTTTCCATTAAACCTCATGGGTGACATTGTCCAACCCTTTCCAAACTCAAGTTTAAGTGTCACTGGAGGGCGACACTTAAACTTGCCCCTTTATAGCCCTGTAGTGTGGAATTGAACCGAGGTTTTGATTTCGCCTTGCCACCCAGACTGAAGCTTCTTTTGAAAAGTGTGCACGTGCATGTTTTTGAGTTTGTGTATGTTTCTATTTTTTTGTTTATGTATGTTTTGGAATGTGTGTGTGTGTGTGTGTGTCTGTGTGTGTGTGTGTGTGTCGTGTATGTTTTTGTGTGTGTGTGTGTGTATGTGTGTGTGTGTTTTTGAGGTTGTGTGTGTATTTTTTGGAGGGTCTGTTTGTGAGTGTGTTTTTGAGTGTGTATGTTTTGAGTGTGTTTTTGAGTGTGTGTGTGTGTGTGTGTATGTTTTTGAGTGTGTGTGTATGTTTTTGCGTGCGTAAACATGTTGTGTAGCGTTTAGTTATTGTACATGATTGTTTGTACAGCCTGCAAGTGAGTCCTGGACCTGATGTCACACAATGGGGTTCAATACATCTCTGTCAGGAGTTGGGCGTGGTGGTACTGTAAGAAGATGTTGACTCATGATATACCATACAGTCTCAACGAACATGACCTAACCTAGAGATATTGGTCAGTATTTATTAAATGGCGAAGAGAAAAAGAAAAAATCCTCCTACATCGACATTAAGTTACCTGAAATGATTTCATGAATGAATTTCACAATAATATTCAGACTGTCATGTCAATTGATTTTGATTGATATCACACTAGTATTGTGTTGCATATCACCCAGACCTTTGTTGCTCTTTTGACATCAATAGGTGGATGTAGTGGACGAAGTGCACTTTATTCATCTAAAAACAATGTTTTTTGGATCACCATATGGCTGATATTGGCATATCTAGACTTCTGTGTCCTGGGACAGTTATGTGGAAATCAACAGTTCCAAAGTGTTTTTGAGACCACAATTCCATGTATTTGCAGTGTTTATGAGTCAACTTGAGAAAACCATTCCAGGACTTGCGTCCTGGGACAGTTCTATGAAAATCAGGCTGTAAGTGCCGTCTCTTAAGTTTTAATTTCTGCTTGATTCCTGCTATTTCACTTGAGCTGTTGTACTCCTTGGGATTGGTATTGTATATACAGCGCCTCAGAAGGGGACAAGCACTCTGGGACGTTTCAATTCACCTAGTGTAATGAGGCCGATGCTAATCTAGCCAGAAGAGAGAGATTGTGTCTATCGCTTACACACTGTGTACAGTACCTCTTCAATGTGGGATTGTGTATGTGTGTGTGTGTATGTGGACCCATGTATGTGTGTGTGTGTGTGTGTGTGTAAGGACCCATGTGTGTGTGTGTGTGTGTGTGTGTGTGTGTGTGGACCCATGTGTGTGCGTGTGTGTGTGTGTATGTCGACCCGTGTGTGTGTGTGTGTGTGTGTGTGTGTGTGTCAGTGTGTGTGTGTGTGCGTGTGCGTGTGTGTATCCTCTTTCAGGTGGCTAAACTGCCTTGTCTTTGTCAGCATGCCTTGTTTCGGTGTGACCGTATCCACAGACAAGCGGTGAAACCAAACACTCCCGCAGGGGGGGAGAGAGGGAGAGAAAATATATAAAGAAAGAAGGAAAGTGGGAAGGGAGGAAAGAAGCAATCAAAGGGGAAAAGGAAGATAGAAAAAAAAATAATAAAGAAGGAATGAAAGAGATTGTCAAATAAAAAACAAACAAATAAAGCAGGAAAGGAAAGAAGGGGTATGAAAGAAAGAAATAAAGAAAGAAGAAAATCCAGAAGTAAAGACAGAAAAAGTGGAGGAATGATGGCGAAAAAGAGTGAAAATACAAGAGAAACAAAGGAAGAAGGTACAAAAGCATGTTTGGGGAAGAACAGGGGAAAGAAAGAAAGAAAGAAAGAAAGAAAGAAAGAAAGAAAGAAAGAAAGAAAGAAAGAAAGAAAGAAAGCCGGTGCCTGAAGTCTTTACAAGGGTCTGAGTCCCACTAGGTGGGCCCAGGGCACGCTGGGGAGTCTGGGAAACCCGACAAAAAACACCAAATGAGCCCCCCGTACTCAATTAGGACAGTGTGTTTCCCGACTTGAAGAGAAAATGGATGCCGGGCTCTTTCATACTGCAGATGTAAATCTGAGACCAAAAAAAAGAGAGAGAGTAAAGAAATGCAATATGACGCATTTACGCAGCTATGTTGAACTTTGACCTTTGTGCTGGAGGTGTGTGTTGAAGGGGGGGGGGGTTTAGGTGATGGAGATGGGAGGAAAAGTGGTGGTCACAGAGGTGCAGGCTTGGGGTGTGTGTGTGTGTGTGTGTGTGTGTGTGTGTGTGTGTGTGTGTGTGTGTGTGTGTGTGTGTGTGTGTGTGTGTGTGTGTGTGTGTGAGGCGGGGGGCATTGGTTGGGATTGGGGGGGCGCTGTTGACATCCTGGGGGTGGAGAGGCTGAGGTTTGGCCTCAGAGGTAAGGGGGGGGGGGTGTGGCTCCATAAATGAGCGGTCGCTTGCGGACATATTTGACAACTGCCGCGATATGTGTCGTTGGTGCTAAAGCAACAGAGAGGCGAGGCGCTAGTGGCTGCACGGGTTTGTCATCGTTAAGGGATGGCGGAGGATCAATGGCGGACGGGGTCATACGCTGGAGAATTATTAACTGTTGCAATAATAATCAAAGTTACTGTAAATGTTCAACTTTCTTTTCTTTTTGTTGAATCACATTTCTGCCAGCTCCCTATGAATCATGTGTCCCTCCTCCGAATACCTCAACGGCATGAACGCACACACACACACACACGCATAAGCACAACCACACATAGACACACGCACAATCCGTCTCTCTTTCTCTCTCTCTTTCTGCCTGTTTAACGCCCCTTCCTTTGAATTACAATTCAGGTTCCCAGACATTGTTAGGATATATGAACTCTTTCTCTCAATCTCTCTCACCCCCCCCCTCCCTCTTTTTATCTCTCACTCTCATTCTCTCTCCCTCTCATTTTTGGTTGCTCATTCTATGGCTTTCCGGGAAAGCTGAGGGCTCAAAGCTTGGTCAGAGTTTGAGCTGTCGGGTGTCTTTTGCTCTCTCTCTCTCTCTCTCTCTCTCTCTCTCTCGTTCCTAAGTTGTCCTCACCAGACAGTGACAGTACAGAACACAAAGTCACAGCCCTAGCCATAGCTCACACGCTCACGGATTTCATTCTCTGCGATATAAAAAGCGGTAGAGCAAAAACGCTTACTGGATAACCGGGGACCAGGGAGAAGATTTAAAACAGACGCCAAGTGAAAATTAGCAAACATGGCGGGCGACATATTGAGCTCACCAGGAAAGTCAGGGCCCGGTAGAACCCGCTGAACCCAGTCGGAGTAGTCCCTGAGTTCGGGAGGGCGGAAGTAGCAGATGGCCCTGTAGGAATAATTAAGGGATCGTCATATTTTCAAAATGCACTATGTAAGCCTTGACCTCAGCCAAAATTATGCACTGTAAGCTACACTGCCTCCTTTGAGAGTGAAAGGGCTCTAGAGAGAATGAGTTTTTGATCAATTCATCTTTCAGTTCAAGTGTAAATTAACCCCGTTTCGGCTCAGATTCATACACTGAGATTTCAAATCACCATCTTGTAGTTTACCCCTAAATGCAATGAGAGGACAGTGTGTCGGGAAATGTAAATAGGGTGTCACCTGTACCTTGCCCTCCAACCTCCAAAGCCTATTGAACCAGGGAATATGTTGACTACGACAAAGAAAACTGATGGGGATAGGTGTAACTGCTTTATTTGCAGGCTACATCGCTCTACATTCAACCAAGTGATCAAAACTAGTGTAGCTTTTTTCCGCAAATCGGGGTCTTTATGTATAGTCCATATGCGTTGGCCTGTATCATTCTGTTGATGTGGAATAGATTGCAACAAACAATTGTGTCCAGTGTTAAAGATTTATTCCTTGTAAACTATGACCTATAGGATCATAGAGGAAATAACAAACCTATGAACAAATAGGTAATCGTCAACACGATTATTCAATGCGATTTATCCCAAGTCAAGAAAACTATCAAGGAACCTCATCACTAAGGTACCTGCTGACACCTTAATCAACACAGGCCAGTGCAGGCCGCAGTAGTCATGAGAGAGGGAGGGGTGAGAATTCAGTTGGTTGAAATCTGCAACCAACACACTGGAACTTTAACATATTCTTGTGAACTTTACTAATCCTACTTTTTCTGTAGCGATGACCTACAAGACAGAATGCGTGCGTGAGTGTCTAGTAACAGTAACAGAGGCAGGCGATGAGGTTGTGTTGAAGGACTGTGTTAGAGTGTGCGTGATATACATGGTGACCGGTTACATCTCTATGATCCTTCTTATTATCATCCTCCCTTATGGGGTGTGTCTCCTCCGGTGTCCATCATCTCAAACCATATCTGCATGAACACGCGTGTACACGTGACAACATGACGTTCCTTCGATAAACCGCGTTAATAATGGTTGGCAAATAGTGTTAAACCTGGATCTGCTCCAGCATGGGTGCCTGTGGCTCATCCACTACTCCTTTAGATGGGTTCCAACACACATTTCTCCACCGGGATCCATTTCAACACACAAAATTAATACCGTCCCGTTTTGCAATCTCATGGTCACTCCACACCGCAGAGATGAGACTGCGTGTAACTTACAGACCAGTTGTGCCAGGGACGAGTTTGTATTACAGACTTCAACTTCATCCGCCGTTCCGACAAATACAAACACGCCAGTGTGGGATCATATTGAAACCTATGGTTGGTGAGAATCTTCCCGCTGATGGGAAACTGAACGCATGAAACCCTCGGCGACGTGGATGTGAGGAAGAGAAAACCACAACACTACCAAAGTCCAGGCCGACAGATGGAGTTGGACTCCAGACTACATCAACGGTGTGCTTTTGCTGCAGTGAAACGCAAAACCCGAGCAGCTTGCACAGGCCAAACACAAAGTCAGCAGTGATGTACGATATAAAAATAGGATTTCACCAAATTACATGCCGCAAAAAATACATGCAGACACTGTATTTTTCCTTCTTCCCTCACACGCGCGCGCGCGCACACACACACACACACACACACACACACACACACACACACACACACACACACACACACACACACACACACACACACACACACACACACACACACACACACACACACACACACACTCTCTCTCTTACAGACACACACACACACACACACACTTCTTTCATCACACGCCCACACACACATTGACTCTGTTACACCCACACAATCAAACGCACAATTGTTTCACACATCCACATAAAATTTCACACACACACACACACACACACACACACACACACACACACACACACACACACACACACACACACACACACACACACACACACACACACAGTCTGCCGGTTGTACGGCGATATTGTTTCTGGCGTGTGCGCGAACATGCTTCCTGTGGGACAGACAGAGCTCCGCGAGATGTGAACGAGAAAATCGGATCAAGTCAAAGTCCGAGACCGCACGGGGAACCCAGGGCGCACGCCGAGGGACCCGGTTTGTGTTCGCGTCAGCGGCGAGCGGGCTTGAATCAACATTACACGCAGAGCGCCGCACGGCCCAATGAACTAGAGAAACAGAGGAGGAAATGGGATTGAGGATGGGGGGGAGGGAGTTGGAGGGAGGTGGAGGCTGATCTAGAAAACAAAAAGGTCTCCGCTTTGTTGTACCATCTGCACTTCTTCAGTTGGAGAGTCTTCAGAGCCTGTGTGCGATGGGTGTGTTGTGGAGACGCTGAAGGCGCGAGGGAGCGCTATGGACCACGGGTGTGATTTCCATGTCCACTCCCTAGACCCGCCACCTGTCTCAAGTAACAGATTCTGGGTGTTGTAGTCATGTGTTGGTTTTTATTGCCGCTTTTGGAAGTGTGGTTTTATGGTGAAAATGTGATGGAAATAACGGCCTTGTAAAACAGCGATTTTGTTCCGTGGTTGGCTGCTCTCGTAAAATGCGGACACGAAGGCATCGGGGGAAGCTTTTCAGTTCAGCGCTCTCCTGCGTTCACCTGCATTCCATTGGATGGAAGGTTGCGATCTGTGCCTGATTGGTCGGTTCTTGTGAAAGAACGTCCAATCGGACACGTAGTCATAGAGCCATTGAGTCTTCTCTGAGAGTGTTTTGTTTTTCTACGGAACCTGCACTTGGCTCAGCACAACAGGGGAAGCCTCTCCACTAATGAGGTTTCCACACAACCCCCCCTTCCACCCGCGTCAGGCCCTGCTCGTCTGAAGGCCGTGAGGCTCAGAGCAGTGTGGAGGTCACTCATGCTTGGTGTCAGAAGCTAATACTCTGGTGTCTTTGAAGATGACCTACATTCTACACTTGGCTGCAGAAACAGCAGGGGGGGCGAGGGGAACCCTTGACTACACTGACCTGGGAACAACCTCTACTTGGACCTGACCTCTAAAGGAATAAGTGGGAGATGGGAGGGGGGGGGGGGGGGGGTAAGTTCCCTGATCACAAACCATCACATGACATGAATTCTCATCGTTAATATGTAACAATTTGGTCTAAGATCAATCAGCGGATCAATGACTACAAGGCAATTACAAATGAGGACATCCTGTCCAATCTCATCTATTTATTGAGAGAAAAAGGTTGATCTCATTTGGATCATCTGGCTTCTTGCCTTCGTTTGATTTGTTTAGTTTTTTTTCTATTTTATTTTAGAATATTTGGCAGCAGTAGTCACGGTTGAGCTCTTCCTGTTTCTAAATACAAACATGAAAAAAGACAAGGTGAATCAGACTGAGGAAGGCAGACGGCGTCTGGCCAGATCCAGACTGTGTGGTCGCTGCCAACAGCCACTAAATTAAATAGAGCACAGCCAAAACAGGTGCCTTGCTCTCATTGATTGATGCTCCTCGTCCTAAACTGAACTGTCTGAGCACAAAGACATGCGCTCTACAGCACAAAGATGCATGCACACACAAAGACAAACAACAACTTTGTTCTGTGTATGTGTGTGTCTGCGCGCGTGTGTGTGTTTGTGTCCGCATGCATATGTGTGTCTGCACGTGTGTGTTTGTTTGTGTCTCCTTGCATGTGTGTATTGTGTACGCGCCTGCACTTATGAGTGGGCGCATGCATGTGCACATGTGTTGAGAGAGGGAACCATTTGAGTAGTTTCAGTCCACCAGAAGTTAAACACTTCAATGTCTATTTAGGAAAAACCCACCCACAGAATGATTACAACTTGTTAATGTGTCAGGTTTGTAATCATTGAGGCTCAACAAACTAAAGGAATAATTCACGCTAACAAAATAATCATATGTATTATCATATAAATAATAATTTATGTTTCAACACATAATTGGTAATAATTTGGATTCAGGGTACATTATTCCTTTAAGGTGGAGTTCCTTACAGTAGGAATGGGCCTTATTCGCCTATAGCGGCTATCTTGATTCTTAAAGCTAGCTTTTCGGAGGGAACTGAAAGCGGAATACTGCGATAGAGATACGAGTATACTTATTGCATGCAATACAAGTATTCAAGTCAAGGGCGTATAATGGAGTAGTTATCCGGAGGTTCTTTCAAAATTGAAAAAAAACATACAGGATTGTACGGTAGCTAATGTCCATCTTTGGGTTTTTGGCCACAAAGGTTATGTTACCATGGCGATACCCGGAGGGCAGTGCAGACATTTAATATAGCAGCAAAGATTTAATGAAACCCAAGGGAGAGAGGCCGAATGAATGTGAAAGAAAGTAACAGAGGAGAGGAAGAGGAAAGTAAATGCACAAGCGATTAATAAGCACTAAAGGAATTCTAAAGTCGGACTGGTAACTTATTGGTCGCGCCTTATGTGTGTGAATGAGTGTGGTGTGAGTGTGAGTACATTAATAGGTTTTAACACCAGGCCGTGTGCTTGTACCAAGTGTGTGTGCGTTCGTCTGTGTGCCTGTGCGTGTGTGAGGATTTGCATGCCTGCGCCTCTTAGCCCTGGAAGGCAATGACGCCAGGTAGGGACAAGGTGAGCGCTGTGCAGACAAAGTGAGTT